>NW_026111660.1:0-135000 GCF_024679095.1 Eriocheir sinensis
ATATATATATATATATATATATATATATATATATATATATATATATATATATATATATATATATATATATATATATATATATATATATATATATATATATATATATATATATATATATATATATATATATATATATATATATATATATATATATATATATATATATATATATATATATATATATATATATATATATAACTTGCCATACGAGGAAAGACTCAAACAGTTAAACTTGCATTCTCTAGAAAGGCGAAGGCGTGTGGAGACATGATCGAGGTTTATAAATGGATGAAGGCTTTAATAAGGAGACATTCATAAGGTTTTGTTGGTAAGAGAACCGGTAGGACACGAAGTAACGGGTTTAAACTGATAAATTCAGATTCAACAGGGACATAGGCAAAAATTGGTTTACTAATAGGGTGGTGGATGAGTGGAAGAGGCTTAGCAGTCATGTGGTGAGTGCCAATACAACTGTCACATTCAAAAATAGACTAGATAAATTCATGGACAGCGATATTAGGTGGGGTTAGATACACGGGAGCTTAGGGTCAAAGGAGTTGCTCAGACAGGCCTACTGCCTCTTGCAGACCTCATGCTCTATGTTCTTATTTTCTTTTTACACATATATAAAAAATATATATATATATATATATATATATATATATATATATATATATATATATATATATATATATATATATATTGTTACGGCCAGCTTTCCCACACCTTTTTGTCTGGGGTTCTTCAACAGACATGGGGCGGTCACCACGTGGCTCGCCCATGTGACACCTTTGTTCCTCAGAATTATCTACCTTCGCCGCCCAAGCATGAGTTCAGGCCTCACCTCCGAACTGGAGATTTCTGGTTTGGGAGCGAGGTATGGCAACCCGCCCGCCTCAGTTTCCCACGCAGCGACCCAGGGTCAATGTTGCGACCAGACTGATCTTATCATTTCTATTTCTCCTGTGCGTTATTAGGTGTTGAAATACCCATGTATAACTTCCTTTTATGTTTAGGTTAGCAAATGTGTTTATTGTACTTAGATTGTGTAGAATTGAATTGTCATGGGAGTCTGTTGTCCTGCACCGCTGGCGATGGCTGGCAACCCTCTTGCGGCGGGGCAGTAGGGAGCCCCATATAAGCACTGACCCTCGGGACAGAAGTGTCTTTTCCCGTATCGTCGACAGTCGAGCGAGGTAGGCCCGGGCCTTCCTCCTCTCCACTTCCTTTGTGTGCCTTCAGCACGCCATTCACACCAACACCATGCATGTTTTTTTACTTTTCTTTTATGGAAGGAGGAAAGGCCATTAGTGTTTTAAGGTAAGTTTTTTTTTTTTTTTTCCCCCCAGCGGTAGTGATTTTACATCATCAAGCCGCAGACGCGGCTTGCTTCGTAAAATTACAAGCATACTTCAACTGACACAAGGTAAGTCTCGTCTACTTGTTCAATTTTATGAAAAAATATGGAAAATGAGTTAAAGCCACTGAGAGATACAAGTGGGCTAGGACAATTCACCCGTGGCTGATTTTGGAAAAATCTCTATATTTAAAGGGCAAATTTAAAGGTCCCACGCACCCCCTGACTCACGTGGATGACAGCTGTTTTTTGTTTACAACAATAACTATGGTAAAATATCATTACACCCGTAATTATTAATATTTCTGATGCATTTTTATCGGTAAGTCGCACATCTGGCTGTGAAGCTAGGCATGAGTGTAATGTGGAGCCGACGGCCTGCTCAGAACTTTCAGAGCGTCGTATGATGATAGATCCAGGAAGAATAAAGAAAACGCTCACAGACTCCAGCCAAACGATCAAAGAAAAAGCAGAAAATACGTCACTGAAGGGTATGAAGCTGGAAACATTTACTGATAAAACCTGGCTACAATGAGAATAGCCACGCCTTCTGAAACCCTTGTTCTTAGAACGATAATACTTTTTTTTTTTTTAACGTGTTAGTCTATAGCGCTGGTAAGCTTTCTTGAGGGGCCTGGTGGTCGGCCCAAGTCCGTCATGGCGCAGGCAAGTATTCATATTGGCGCCATCTATTCTTGGCTCATGCTCTCCCCCGGAGCTCATTCTTGATTCACTTGGACAATTTCCTCTAGAGTCTGGGTTGATGGGTGATCTTCAGGACAGCATGTGGGTAGTCTTAGGCCACTTGGCGGCGACTAAAAAACCCCAAGTGGTAGCAGTGGATTCAAACCCACGTCGTCAAGAACGCAGTGAATGCGGGGCCTGCACACTAACCACTCAGCCACCGCCTACCCAAACACAAACAATTTTTTTTTTTTTTTACTTACATTGAAAGGGGGACCAAGTGTGATATTGAGAGCTAGAATGCATCAGGAATGTGCGTAGAAACATGTTTGCAAAGTTAGAATATGTAATTTTGGTGACTAGTAACATTAAATAATCTAAGCCTTAGAAATAAAGAAGAAAATAAAAAAATATTGAAGGCCGTTTTCTTCTCAAAGCAAAGTTTTTCTCACATTTTTCCCTATTTCTGTCCCAAATTAACTGATTTTAATGTTTTAAGTACCATTCTAAAGAGAACTGAATGCACAATGACAATAGAGACTTTTTTCATTCTTTTATTTTTTTTACGAAAAATCGTGAACCATTTAAATGCGAGTGAAAAAAAAATCATGAAAAAGACTGAAAAATCTGGCTCTTTATTTTTGTTTGACCACTTGCACGTTTTATATTTATGTAAAAAATTTTCCTAAATACGTGATGAACTGAATGGAATTGTACATATTTGCAATTGTAAAAAATCCTTTTTTTGTATACAGTACCCTCTCGAGTTTCGCACTCCTTTGTTCCGAAGGTGTAGCGCTAAACTCGAGGATCGTGAAACTCGGGGTATTGAAAACACTGAAAAAGCGCTATCTGTTCCGACCCGTGGATTTTTTTTTTTTTTTTTTTTTTTTATGTGGGCTTTGGTACCAGTAGAATATCCATTTGGGCCTGATGGTCGGCCCCGAGCCCGTCATGGCACAGGCAACTGTTTATAGTGGCGCCATTATAATTGGCTCATGCTGCCCCACGGAGCTCACTTTTTTTCGTCCTTTACTCCCTTATTATCTCAAAATACGTACCTTGGAAAAAGAGAGAAAACAGGAAGAGAAAACAGATTGTTTTAAAGCCACAGATGAAGCCTTATGATTGGCTAAGCTCTAAAAACACGCTTGTGATTCGCTGGGAGTCCAATAACGTCATCGCTGGCACTCACCCGGTCAGCGGCCTCACTGCCTTGGGGCAGTGTCACACTGGCCGTTTTCCTCTAACTGTTGTGGCTACTGGCAACGCCCGTTCGCCCATCCGGGAGTGAGTTGTCAGTTGTCCGTTACCTGGTGTCACACTGGGTCTATCATATTTACATATAAATGCTTACAAAATGTGTTTTCAACTTGAAATTTAACTTTGAAAGAAAGAGAAGCCAATTCCTTTATAAAATGTGGAGACATTCACTCTCTGAGAGGCATGAGAAGTGTGAGTGCTATGATACGTTTTCCCAGAACCACCAACGCCCGGGAGTACCAGTCCTCCCTCCCATCCTTCCTTCCTTCCTCTTTATTCATCTTCCTACCTCCTTCTCATCCACCCATCTCTAGATTTTGTTCCTTCATGGAGGGACCATGGGTCTTTGTCGGGTGACAGCCCATGAACAGGAAGCCGGCTCTGTCGGCGAGGATTGGCGAGTCTCTGCCCTTCTCATCCAATTTGTTTTTTCTTATCTTCCCTTCCTTAACATCTAAAGCGTTCAACAGATATAACAAGACAGTCTTAACTTTCCCTCGTTCCTCCCTTCCGTCCTTTGTTCCTGTCTGCATCTGCCCCATATTTTTCTTTCCTATCTTCCTGTCTCAATCTCCTCATCTTCTTTTTCTTCCCCTTAAGTATGTTTGTAGATAACAAGACATCGAAAAGCAGCGTTACTTTGATGTAATTGTGAAGCAGTCAATGAAATAAGTTCCCAGACCACCATTTAACACAGTTCACCTTAAAAATATAAACCTTTAATTCTAACACAAACGCCTTAATCACTTAGAAATAAAAAGTGAACAAAAAGAAAATATGATCTCAGAAACATTATAAAATGTCAGTGTGTCTTATTATGATGGAAAAAGGAAGGAAATGGGAAGAGAGAACAGGTTGTTTTGAAGACTGCTGAAGGCGGATGCCTCACGAGTGGCTGACATTTCTGAAAAACACGCTGTGATTCACTGCGAGTCCGATGATGTCATCCACGGCTTACCCTCCTGCTGTGACACCAGCTTGAGACCCCATTCCCATTGTTTTCCGCTTTGAGCACTCTCGTCTTGCAGCAAACAAAGGGAACCCATGCTCACGTCTTTGACTCATACAAACATGATGCTCGTAAACCAAGTCACTGCTCATAAACCAAGGCATTTTTAGTGATTTTCTTTTGCTCATAAATCAAAACGCTCGTAAACTAAGGCACTCGTTAACCAAGGTATTACTGTATATCCAATATCTTCTGGTCTACAATGGACCAATGTTTACTGATAACTGCTTCACTATATCAGCCCAGCATTCTCAGATATGTGGGCCTAAAATGGTCCAGTGATGGTCCAGCACACTCTCATACAATTAGGGATTGACTATGGCTCCCCTTCTCAGGCCTGCTAGAGGGGACAGAATTCGACCAGTTCATCCTGCAGCACAAATGGATAACTAAAATAAATTGGTCCAGTTCTAGCAGTGGGCTGTTTGGATATTGGTCCACTTGCATATAAAGTGAGTGGTGAAATTTACTTAATATTGTAATATTAATGTTTGCAAAGTACATAGGATCTTTTTTGAAATTACGACTACTACTACTACAGGTAACTCTCGATATACGCGAGTATTGCGTCCTTGAAGAGGTCGCGTAAAACAAAAACAATGTAAATCAAACAAGAGGTAGGTTTCTGTCGAAAATTAAGTATTCACTTCATTTAGTGGAGAGAGAGAGAGAGAGAGAGAGAGAGAGAGAGAGAGAGAGAGAGAGAGAGAGAGAGAGAGAGAGAGAGAGAGAGAGAGAGAGAGAGAGAGAGAGAGAGAGAGAGAGAGAGAGAGAGAGAGAGAGAGAGAGAGAGAGAAAGAGAATATCCATATCACCGAGATATCCACTCAGGCACTCAGTCTCAGCCTCACTCGTGTGAAGAAGAAATGTGGGACACCATGAGCGACTGGCTAGTATTGGTACCGGTACCGAGCAGTCTGATACCAATACCATACCGTATAGCTGGTACCGTTGGTACCGGTACTGGTACCGGTACCTGCCCACCCCTATTGTTGAGCAGCGTGGCAGCGTGGGTACTGTATTGTTGTTCAAGTGGCGCACGGGAAAAACTGAGCTCAGCTGTGTGGCCGTGGCACCGTGTGAGTCCAGTTGCATGAGACATCCGGTGGCCACTCCATAAAATATCACGTATAAGTGGAAAAAACATGTAAATTAAACATTTATTTGGATTTTGGACCCAGCGTTATTTTAAAAACGCGTAAACCAAACTCGCGTAAATCAAGAGTTACCTGTACTACTACTACTCCTACTACCGCTTTTCCAAGGGGCTAAATTATTCCTCAATAGAACATATGACAGTTTTAACCCATTGACTGCAGATTTCCTACAAGAAGACATCACAAAGCTAGAGGAACGGGTCAAAAAGTGGCTGCTACAATTCAATGAAGGAAAATGTAAACTCATGCACCTTGGAAGGGGTATCCAGCATACCACATGGGAAACACTCCACTGTCCACCACAGAGGCAGAGAAAGACCTGGGACTATATGTTACCAGGCTACCAGTGAAGGCCAAATTCATTCCAATTGCAGTGGATGGGTTAAGGGGATGACTTTCACACAAGATCAATACTTAAATAAGAATATTAATGGTAGTTAAGAGACATAAACTTACATAACAAATGGATAGTGAATACTGTACACAAAAATATTTGTTAACACAGAACTTGAGTGAGTGCGTAATAGAGGACTTACTGGAAGCAGCAGTAGCCGCTGCAGGGAGAGTGGTGGTGACAGGTGCAGCAGCCCCCAATTCAAAATCAAGCATTTGTTCCATGGTGCTGTAATGGCCAAAAAAATGTACTACAATTGTAATGGTATTCTTTCACAAGAAAATAGTTAACATGGGATAGTGGAACAATATATATATATATATATATATATATATATATATATATATATATATATATATATATATATATATATATATATATATATATATATATATATATATATGGAGAGAGAGAGAGAGAGAGAGAGAGAGAGAGAGAGAGAGAGAGAGAGAGAGAGAGAGAGAGAGAGAGAGAGAGAGAGAGAGAGAGAGAGAGAGAGAGAGAGAGAGAGAGAGAGAGAGAGAGAGAGAGAATTTAGATAGATTTACATAGAAAATCAGACCACACAGACCCCATGGTCCACACTAGGTGGTCTGTTCTTAAACCTAAGTGATTCTACACTAATCAGATGGCTCCAAAACGTTGCATTTCTACTATAGTTAATATTAAGTTCAAGGAAGTGACGGGCGAGCTTGTTTTAGAAGGAGTCAATCGTGTTACACTGGACCACTGACGGTGGGAGCTTATTCCATTCTCACACTACAACGTTGGTGAAGAAAAATTTGGTGCAGTCTGAATTTACTTGTCTACATTTGAGTTTTACGCTTCCTTGTACGCAAAGTGTCACTGATCATAAACAATGTTGATCTGTCTACATTCGTGAAACCATTTAAGTATTTTAAAACATTCGATCAGTTTTCCTCGGAGGCGACGTTTCTCAAGAGAGAACATGTTAAGGGTGGAAAGCCTTTCTTCGTAAGATTTGTTGCACAAGGAAGGGATCATTTTTGTTGCCCGACGCTGAACACCTAATTTAGCAATGTCCTTTGCATGGTGGGGAGACCAAAACTGTATCGCATATTCCAAGTGGGGTCTGACTAAACTATTGTATAGTGGAAGTATTACATCTTTATTCTTGAATAAAAAGTTTCTTTTAATGAAGCCCAACATTCTGTTCGCTTTATTTGCTGCATTGATGCACTGCTGTGAGAATTTGAGGTTTGATGCGATTTTGACCCCCAAGTCCTTAACGCATTGAACGCTTTCGAGTTTAACGCCGCGCATTTCGTAATTGAACTTCTTATTCCTTGTTCCAACTTTAAAGACCTGGCACTTGTCTACGTTAAAGGGCATCTCCCATCTAACAGACCAAGCTGAAATTTTGTGCAAATCCTCTTGGAGGCTTTGCCTGTCTTCGTCTGTGTGAACCGAGTTACCAATCTTTGTGTCGTCTGCAAATTTACTAATGCGATTATTGAGTCCAACATCAACATCGTTGATGTAGATAATGAAGAGCGCTGGGCCAAGAACAAAGCCCTGAGGGACGCCACTAGTGACCGGCGCCCACTCTGAGTTAAATCCGTCAATCACCACTCTTTGTTGTCTGTTGCTCAACCAATTCGCGATCCATTGGTTTACTTGACCGTCTATACCTATTTGCTTTAATTTGTAAAGTAATTTATGATGTGGGACTTTATCAAATGCTTTCTGGAAATCAAGATAGACTATGTCCAATGATTTGGTTACGTCATAAACAGTGAAGAGGTCGTTATAAAAGGTTAATAGGATTGATAGGCAGGATCTTTTGTTACGGAAGCCATGTTGTTAGTCCGCAATTAATGAGTGGCTTTCAAGGTAACTCACAATTTTGTCTCTAATTATGCCCTCAAGTAGCTTACCTACAACCGAAGTTAGACTAATGGGCCTGTAATTACCTGGTACTTTTTTGTCTCCTTTCTTAAAAATCGGAGTCACATTAGCCTTTTTCCAATCTGAAGGGACAATGCCTTGTCGCAAGGACATATTGAATACGGTTGTGAGGGAGGAGAGTATTTCGCTCTTTGTTTCTTTGAGCAGAGAAGGATATACTTTGTCAGGTCCAGGACTTTTATTTGTTTAAAGTGATTGGAGGGCTTTAAGGACTTCATCGGTTGTTATTTCAAAGTTAGGCAGTGCATGCTCGGGATTTACATTAGTACTGGTGTTGGTGGTAGTGGTGGGAGGACTGTTAGTAATAAACTCCGAGGAAAAGTAACTGTTTAATAGGTTTGCGACGTGTTGGCTGTCAGTCACTAGTGCACCATCGCTGTTTGTTAAGGGTCCAATTCCATTTCTGATCGCTTTTCTGTTGTTTATGTAACTGAAGAAGGATTTCAGATTATTTTTACAGTTGGCTGCAATAGTTTCTTCATATCTACGCTTTACCTGACATACTAATCTTTTTACTCATCGCCTGGCATCATGGTAAAGTCTAATGTTTTCGGGCGTGCTTTGCTCTTTCTTTAGCCTGTAAAACAATTTTCTCTCCTTAACTGAGTGTTTAATTTCGCTGTTAAACCAAGGTGGGCTTTTATTAGTGTTACTTCGCTTCTCACGCAAAGGAACAAATGTGTTCTGCTGAGTGAGTAAATGATTTTTAAAGCTTAGCCAGGCGTCCTCTACATTACCGTCATCTGATAGTTGCATTTCTATTAGTTTTCGTCGGATTTCTACGAAGTTAGCTCTTTTGAAATTGGGAGCGAGAGAGAGAGAGAGAGATGGTGAAACAAGGATACTCATTGTATTGCTCTATCTCATACAATCTGTTTGCATTAACAAAATTGCAGGTGTTGTGGCTGTGAACATAATTATACCATTGCTAAAAGTTGATAATCTGCTTTCTTTAAATTTTTGTTGGAGAACGAAGAATATTATAATGGAATTAATATACCAATAACCTTATCTCAATATTAGAGGCTTGCCATCAAAATTTCACATTTTTAGTAGTCATAGTTAGTGAGCACATCTGTACCTCGTGATGTCATGCCCTGAGCCATTTTGGGGCCAAGACTCACTGTCCTTCCTCGTCCTAGACCGAGCGAGCAAGCTCATTCTCATGGGAGACTCTGCCACTTTCATGTGAGGAAAGAGCTGTTCTCAGTGTTCACCTCACTTTGGTCATAACAATATATCTGAGATTCTTACAAGAGACTCCACCACTTTCAGTTGCTGAAGGCAAGCCTGACTGGTGGAAGGCTGTGAGCTGCCCAGACCAAGTCCAGCATGCAGCCCCAAGGGTAAGAATGAAATGACAAAAGAGGTCTGAAAAAAGAAGTGGAGGCTAAGAGATGTAGGATGGGAGAATTTCCAGGTAGATCTGAGTGAAAGAAACTGGGAGTTTGATGGTGTGCAGGATGTGGATGCACTGAATGAGAGGCTTGTAGAGAATGTAAGAAAAACTGCAGTCCGCAACATTGGGTATGTCAAAATGAATGGTAGAAAGCGTGTGAGCAAACCGTGGTGGAATGCAAGTGTTAGGGAAGCAAGGAAGGAGCAGAAGAGGTTGAATAGATTGTGTCAGCAGCTGAAGAGAAAGAGGCATGATAGCGAGGAAGCTGAGGGTGCGTATCAGAATGCATGGGAAGGATATGTTAGGCATCAGCGACTGACGAAACGAACGATTATGAGTGCGAAGGTTGACTGCGAAAGAGGTGTGATTCAGAGCCTGAGAGAGAAGGGGCTTGAGGGTGGCCATGAATGGTATAGATTCCTAAGAGGTGAGAGGATGAGTGACAGTGATGATGTAGAAAGACTGAAGGTGGATGGTGTAATACAGATGAAGAGAAAATGAGGGAGGCAGTCAAGGAGTTTTGGGAGAAAATAGGAGGAGTGGGTGAAGAAATGAACGTGAGAGAAGCGGGTGTGACCATGGAGAGGAAAGATGCAACTGAGCTGAATGAAAGGATCAGTAGGGAGGAAGTTGAGAGGTGTATTAAGAGACAGAAAGATGGAAAAGCAGCAGGACCAGATGATATCCCGTACGAGCTTTATAAGAATGGTGGTGAGAGTGTTATTGACAGAATGACTGACTTGTTTAACCAGGTGTGGGAGGAAGAGAGAGTAAGGTGACTTTGATACATAAGGGTGGACACAAGAGTAGACAGGAGCTTAAGAATTACAGACCAATCTCCCTTGTAAACACAATAGGGAAAGTTTTTTGTGCAGTGCTGAATGAAAGTTGTGTAAATGGATTGAGAGATATAGGGTACTAGGTGAGGAACAGAATGGTTTCCGGGTTGACAGGAGAGCTGAAGATAATATGTTTGTGGTGAATGAACTGATTGAAAGGAAAAAGAGAGCAGGAGAAAAGTTGTACTTAGGTTTTCTAGACATAGAGAAAGCATAGAGGGTTAATAGGAGTATGTTGTGTAGAGTGCTGGAGCAGACTGGATTGAGTGATAAGTTTGTGAACATAATTAGGAGTATGTATGCAGGCACAAGAGTTAAATACAGGTTAGGGAACCTAGAGACAGACTGGGTGAAGAGCAAGAGAGGAGTGAGGCAGGGTTGCATTCTGTCACCAACATTATTTAGCCTGTATACAGAGAAGCTAGCAGTTAGGATGAGAAGAATGAATGCAGGAGTGAAAGTTGGAGAGGACAAGTTGTGTGTGTTGTTGTATGCGGACGATGTTGTGATTTTGAGTGACTCTGCTGGAGACTTACAAAGAATGTTAGATGTGGTAGGGGGCTATAGAAGAGATTGTGGTGTTAGATTTAGTAGTGAGAAGAGCAAGATTATGATAGTCAATAGGTCAGAGGATGAGAGAAACAACTTGGAGACTGGAAGGGAATGAGTTGGAACAGATGGAAGAATACAAGTATCTAGGGGTGTGGATGGAGGTAAATGGATGCCATAGGGCCAAGAATGTAAAGATAAGTATGACAAACCAGTGGGTAGACCGTTTGGGGAGTGCAGCGAGGATGAGAGCGAGCAAGTATGATGTCATCCGTGAGGTTTGGAAGAGTGTGGCTGTCCCGAGCATTATGTATGGAATGGATGTGATGACATGGAATGACAGTGAGATAGAAAAATTGGAAGTGGGGCAGAATAGGGTAGCAAGAATGGCACTGAATGCACCAAGGTTTGTAGCAATAGAGGCTCTTAGGGGTGACATGGGATGGAGCCCATTTAGGGAAAGACTAGTAAAGGCAACCTTGAGATATAAAGTGAGGCTGGAACAAATGGAGGATGCAAGATTAACACGAAAAGTGTTAATCTTGAGAGATAGCAAATGGGTGAATAAATGTGGGCGAATGATAAACAGGAATGTTGCGCTAAGTAGGTGGGTATACCGACCCTTTTGAAGATAGGCAAAATGTGTTTGAATGGAGAATAACAAACAGAAATGGAGAGGGGTTTGAGTGGGATGTTAGAAAGTGGAAGAATGTGATAGATATGGCAGTAAAAGATGAGGGATTGAGCAAGTGGAAGAATGAGATGGAATGAAAGGAAACTCTTGACTGGTACAGGGAGAAAGAGGCCCCAAAGTGTGAGGTGTGGTACGAGGGAAGCCTGGGAGGTGATCTTCTTTTCCATACATACATAGCATACCAATACCACATGGGAAACACTCCACTATCCACCACAAAGGCAGAGAAAAACCTGGGACTATATGTTACCAGGCTACCAGTGAAGGCAAAATCCATGCCAATCACAGCAGACAGGTTAAGGAAAACAATGTTTACCCTATGGCTACTGCTTCCTTCCTTCCTTTAGCTCATTTATCATGCCGATCAAATCATTACTCTTTCTGTAAGGATCAATATCTTATAAGGGGCTGTTCAAGACATACAAAATACCTATGGGGGGAGGGGGTGCGGTGACGCATCACGAGTGTGACATGTTTTTTCAGAGATAAGGAAATCAAGTAAATAATAAGAGAACATTTTCATTTCAAATAAATCTTGAATTCTTAATATTGTGACAATATTATAAAGATAAACATACAAAATAATTTGCTGGTGCAGTGCAGCAGACCATCAGATAGGAACTTAAGAAATTGGCATTAAATGGAATTCACGCTTAATGGAGGTGTTGTTTCAATGGGTTTTATCAATTTGGAACTGGTGGGACTTTTTTGTGTAGAATTTCTTAGTAGCAAAATACAATACATAAACATATGGCTATGGTGCTGCTCCTGCAAGCAGACCATACAAGTAGCTGAGAGGAAAAGTGAGTCAGCGTTTAGATGCTCCGCTGAAGGCACTAATGCTGCAGGGTGAAGGTGATGAAGCAAGGCTGTTCCAGAGTTTACCAGTGACTGACTAATTATTGCACCAAAGATTAAGGCATCATAAGGGAGCTGTAGTAGAGCTGTATAAATATAAATTTCTACAGCTCTGAAAAACAGTCTTGTGGAGAGGGTAAGGTGAGGGCAGTGACTGTAAACTTGTAAACAAAGTAGGAGGTGCACTATGCACGTCAGGAAGGCTTAGTTTGGGTGAAAAGTTATTATGAGTTGCATCTGATGCACACAAATTTAAAGAATCGTTCAATTTCAAAATTTCATTCAACTGTGTGTCTACACAGTCAAAATATATATTCAACAACAATGGGCGGCAATGCTGGAGAAGGATCACATCCTTCTTAGTACTCATTGAAGGATCCTCCAGGACCATTAGGGTTCTCCAGAGTGCTGACTACTTTATGGCCGACCACAGACTTGTTGCTGCAAAACTGAGGATACGCATCAGGTACAAAAACCTTTCAAGATGCAACCCTCCAGGATTCCATTTTGAGAAACTGAGGGACCAGGCGTGTGTTCAGGAGTATGCAGTGGCAGTCTCAAATCGGTTTAAAGTGCTTGGTACTTTGGAGGACCATGGAGAGTTGTGAGATACTTTTAACCTGTTAGCAGTGACAGGCCAAATTTGCGGTGTTACCATGTACCAGCGATGGGCCAAATATTTCCCATGATATAAACCCCCAAAAATAGATGATGCACAAACTGATCACAAATGCGTTGATATATATTATGAAATGGTTTGTGCAAGTAATGATTTTTCTTATTTTTCTCGCTCAGAGGGGCCTTTAACCTTTGTGCGTCGGGTGACGGGAATTCCCGCTCAGGCAGAGAGCGTCGGGTGGCGGGAGTTCCCGCCCTCTGCTGTCCTGCCAAGATTTGTACTCCTGTGATGTAATTATTGTGTCCAGTGGTTGATGGCAGTCCCTGTCCTATGTTTCACACCAAATCCCAGAGCACTACAGACCACTATGATGGAGAAACATGTGTCATGACCCAGGTATTTATTTTCTCTTTTCCTATTCTCCAACATGACCTCTGTGTGTATCGAAACACACAAGAAATTAATCAAGACAAGGAGAGGGTATTCGCCGGCTGCCTGGGATTGAACCCGCAACCAGCGTGACGGAAGAGCCACTCCTTACCGAGTCGGCCAAAGAGGTACCCAACTGGCTAAGTGGGTCATGGGAGGCTCGTTCATCAGGCCGTCGCCGCACTACACATGCTGAAAATGATTTCCCCATGTCCGGATGCGTGGAGGAAGGGAGTGCGCCACCGGGCCCCTGTTCCTCTACCTCTAATATCATGGAGTGCGCTAAGCCACCGTATACGGGAATTTTGAATAACAGCAGTGTCATAAGAGCCCTGTTTGATGAGATGCTTTCTCCTTTGGAAAGTGGTGATTCAGGGTCTGAGGAGTTAGAAGATGAATTAAAACAGATTGGGGCACAGTCTGTTTCTGTGGCGGCTGTTCACAGCACGCTGCCTCGCACCACCACAACACAGTCTTTTCCTGCTTTTCCAATCACATCTACTGTCAATGAAAGTGACAAAGGACATGTTGATGATCCTGGGAAGGTAAATGACTCATGAAGCGAGACAGAGGCTGAGAGAAGTGTGGCTCCAAAACGTCATTGCCGCTGGCCCTGCAGCCATCAAACACCCTCCCCCACACCTACAGTACCCTCTCGAGTTTCGCGCTTGCTTCATTCCGAAGGTATGGCGCTAAACTCGAGGACTGTGAAACTCGAGGTATTGAAATACATGTAAAAGCGCTTATTGGTTCCGGCCTGTGGAAAAAAATACTTTTTTTTTTCAGCTTGACTCCCTTGTTATCACAATTTTTTTCGACTTTATTCCCTTGTTATCTCAAAATACATACCTTGGTAATAGGCAGAAAATGCGAAGTGAGAACAGGTCGTTCTGAAGCCACAGTTGAAGGCGGCTGCCTTACAATGGGCTGGCAGTTCTGAATACACGCTTGTGATCCATGTAAGGGCGGTTGCTCGCGGTCACCCGTGGTACAGTTGGACAAACCTATAGCTTCTGGTAGTTTTCTGTGTGTTATGGTATAATCTGCTAACTCTTTCTGTTATATATCATCAAATCACTAACATCATGATTGACTTTTCAATGCCTATTGAACGTAAACCGCCGCCGCAATCACAAAATAGCTCGCAAAGAGGTTCAACTTGTTTACTGCTCTGCTCTGCTAAGTGTTATTTCTGATTCATTACATTCCATCACCCTCACCTTAACACACTTGCTTTCCTTCGCTGTACTAACCCCATACATCTCACAACCTCACGGTGGTGTACGCAAGCTCCTTCTAAACGTTCTACACGTATTTTTTTTTCCTATTCATTTTCCAGGAAGTGTTTATATTAAGTGCTGTTTCAGGCTGTAATTTTCCTTGTTAAACGGAAATTTCCAGGCCAGCAGACGACACCCCGCTCGCCAGCCGTATTCCCAGGGGACCCTTTGTTTCACCCGGGACCCTCTGTTTCACTACGGTCCGCGGAAGGATCAGCCAATATGCCCTCAAATTTGAAACGTTGTTCTAACTGTGGCCTTCGCCAAGCTCCGCAGTACTTTAGGACAAGTAACAGGGCAAGCGAGACTTGCCATTTCTGCATCAAGGCAGAGCAAGATGAAAGAAAAATCAAGCACCTGGAATCCACGATCCACTCGTTAACACGGGACATGAAATATTTAGCGGAGCGAGTCACAGCGTGTAGCAGGTGTTCCTGCTCATCTACTCATGGGGGTACCTCACCCCCCCTTCCTTCCACCCCTGCTCCTCCCCATACAGCAGCCTCCCTTCTCCCGCCTGCCTCCCCCTCCTCGCTAGTGCCTTCTCCATTCACTTCCCCCTCCTCCTGCATCTCCCTCTTCCCTTCCACTCCTCCAGCCACTTCTCTCCTCTCCCCCCTTCTCCCCTCTCCTCACCCGCCATCTCCCCTCTCCACACCCACCATACTTCCCTTCCCTTCTGCCGCCGCTGACTATCATTCATCACCTCCCTCTCCCCTTTCCTCCACCTCTTCCCTCCCTTCCGACTCTTCCTGCTCTTCCTCGCATTCTCTCTCCTTGTCCTCCCCCACCTCCCTCCCTCTCCCCTCCTCCTCCCACCCCTCCTCCCCTGCCTCCCCCACCACCTCAGCCAACTCCTCCTGCCCCCCTCCCCCTTCGACGTCATCCCCTTCATCTCTCTCCTTCCACTCATCGTCCTCCTCCTCCTCCTCCTCCTCCTCCTCCTCCTCCTCCTCCTCCTCCTCCTCCTCCTCCCCTGCTGCCGCCCCTCCCTCTCCTCCTGTAGTGGCTTCCCTTCCGTCTACTGACAAAGTTAATAAGAGGAAAGTACTGGTGGTTGGGGACTCTCAAGTCAGGTTCATTGACAGGTACTTTTGTTCAAGGGATAAGGAAAATAGGCTTCGAGTGTGCTTTCCCTGGGCAGGCATCCAGCACGTATCTGACAGAATGGAGGAAATTTTAGCACGGGAGGGGACACAGCCAATCGTCTTCTGCAGTTACGGTGGTAATGACATCAGTAAGGTGGGTAGCGAAGAGATATTTCAGCGCTTCAGGGAATCGTTTGCTAAAGTGAGGGACTTCGGGGGGGTGCCGGCTGTTTGTGGGGTTTTGCCGAGGAGGGGGGTGGGAGAGGGATGGCTTTCCAGAGCCTTAGCAGTAAACAGCAGGCTGGCGGCCCACTGCAAGCGAAATGGTTGGCTTTTCCTTGACAATTGGGACCTCTTCTACAATAAAGGCACCTTGTATGCCAAGGATGGCGTGCACCTGTCATTCCAGGGGGTGGAGGTTCTCGCAGACTCCCTCGAGCGATCACTTAGCACCCTACAGGATTTTTTAGAGTAGGCGAGGGGGGAGGGCCTGTCAATGCATTGCAGACTGGGACTAGGGGGCGCAGGAGAAATCGAAAGGATATAAGAAAGGATGGGCTAACGGCTTATTACACCAACAGTAGGAGTCTCAAGAACAAGATAGATCTACTGAGGGGGAAAGCATGTGTCGAGAAATTCGACATTATAGCTATCACGGAAACATGGGTGGATACTGCCAACAAAAACTTCATGTCAGAGTATGAAATAGATGGTTACCAGATGTTTCACAAAGATAGAAAGGGAAGAAGGGGAGGAGGGGTGGCACTTTATGTTAAAGACACACTTAAATGTTCCGCTAACAATTCTGTTCCAACAAATGGCAACTCAGAATCAGTTTGGGTGGACGTCCACAAAGGGAAAGACAAACTAATTCTAGGGGTTATTTACAGGCCACCCAACCTTACCAGGCAGGACACTTATATATTACTACAAGAGGTAGGCAGGGCAAGCAGGAGCAAAAATGTCTGCATAATGGGGGATTTTAACTATAGGAATATAGACTGGGAAGGCGTGGTGGGTGATCTAGAGTCTGAGGATTTTCTGAAAGTAATACAAGATAATTTTCTCAAGCAGGCAGTAACAGAGCCCACCAGGGGTAACAACATTCTGGACTTGGTCTTAACTAACACCGAGTATATGATCAGTGAGCTAGATGTTGGGGGAGAATTAGGTGGCAGTGATCACAAGGAAATTAGGTTTAAATTAGACTGGGCGGTGACCCATGAATTCAACTCTGTGTTGGTGCACGACTTTAGAAGAGCTGATTATGAGGGGCTCAGAAGACACCTTGAGGAGGTAAATTGGGAAACCTTAGAGCTAGATGAGGGCCAGATCTCAGGGCTGGAACCGGAAAGACAGGGGAACCATGTAGAAATGACCTACAATAATTTAGTTAGAGAAATTGCAGAGGGTCAGAGACAGCATATCCCTTACCAAGCACGTAGGAAGGAAAATAACGACCCCAAATGGATGACCCGCAGACTCAAGCATGAAATAGGCTTGAAGAGAGGAATTTATAGGAAAATAAAGAACGGAGAGATCCACCTCAGGGGTAGGTATGTTGAGCTAGCCAGGTCGGTGAAGAAGAACACCCGCCTAGCAAAAAGAAATTATGAGATTAGGGTAGCCAACGAGGCCAAGAGCGATCCCAAACGCTTCTTCAAATTGTACAGGACGAAAACAAGGGACAGAATTGGACCGTTGAAAACAAACAAGGGCGAGCTCGTTGAGAATGGAGAAGATATGAGCCAAATGATGAATGACTATTTCCTCTCAGTTTTCACGCAGGAAAATCTAACAACCATTCCGGAGAGAGTTCAGGTATACGAGGGCGACGAGAACGACAAGTTGAGGGATGTGATCATCACTAGGCAAGTAGTCCAGGATGAGATTGGTAGTTTGAAGAAAACAAATCGCCGGGCCCAGACGAGGTATTTCCAAGGGCTCTGAAAGAGTGCAAGAAAGTCCTTAGTGGCCCTCTTGCCGATATCTTTAAGATGTCGGTAAATTCTGGGTATGTGCCCAATTAATGGAAAGTAGCTAATGTGACGCTGATTTTCAAAAAGGGAGACAAGTCAGCCACCTCAAATTATCGCCCAATCATCTTAACATCAGTTGTAGGAAAGATGTTGGAGTCAATTATACCCGGGAGCATTCGGGACCATCTAGAGAAGCATAGTTTAATTCATGACTCACAGCATGGGTTCACAAAGGGTAGGTCTTGCCTTATTAATCTGTTGTCCTTCTACACTAAAGTGATCGAGGCGGTTGACAGAGATGAAAACTATGACATATTATATCTAGATTTCAGTAAAGTGTTCGACAAAGTCCCTCATCACCGGCTATTACTAAAATTACAGGCTCACGGCGTAGATGGGAAAGTTTTGAACTGGATCAGGGCGTGGCTTAGTGGTAGGAAGCAGAGAGTGCAAATCAATGGTAGGAAATCTGAATGGGGCAGTGTTACGAGTGGAGTCCCACAGGGGTCGGTGCTGGGTCCTCTGCTTTTTATTATTTACATCAATGACTTGGACACAGGAATTAGTAGCGATGTCAGTAAGTTCGCAGATGATACCAAGATCGGTAGAGTAATCCAATCAGACAGCGACGCTACCGTTCTCCAGGATGAGCTTGACAGACTATATGATTGGGCGAGGAAGTGGCAGATGGAATTCAATGTCGGGAAGTGTAGCATTTTGAGTGTAGGTAGGAATAACCCCTTACACAATTACTCCTGAAATGACACTCCTCTAAGCAGGTCTGGGCGTGAGAGAGACTTAGGAGTCCTAGTGAGCGCTGACCTCCGTCCTAGGGCTCAATGCATTCAGGCTAAAAATCGGGCAAACAGAGTACTAGGTTTCATCTCAAGGAGCGTGAGCAATAGGAGCGCTGAAGTCATCCTCAAACTTTGCTTAGAACTAGTTTGACCTCATCTCGATTATGCAGTTCAGTTCTGGTCCCCCTACTATAGAATGGATATCAAGATGTTGGAATCTGTACAGAGGAGGATGACAAAGATGATTCAGGGGGTGAGAAACTTGCCTTATGAAGACAGGCTGAAGCAGTTAAATCTACACTCTCTAGAAAGGGGAAGGTTGCGAGGAGACTGGATCGAAGTTTATAAATGGATGAAGGGCTTTAATAAAGGGGATGTCAATAAAATTTTGATAGTAAAAGAGCCAGGTAGGACGCGTGGCAATGGTTTTAAGTTAGACAAATTCAGATTCAACAAAGACATAGGCAAGAATTGGTTCACCAATAGAGTGGTGGACGAATGGAACAGGCTTGGGAGCCATGTTGTGGGTGCCAGTACCATAGATACATTCAAGAAGAGGTTAGATAAAGCCATGGATGGTGAGGTAAGGTGGGGTTGAGTGTACAGAAGCTGCCTTGTATAGGCCAACCGCCCTCTTGCAGACTCCTTACGTTCTTATGTTCTTATGTTCTTATATTTCCAAGACCACAAGCGAACAAAAAAGAACAAATCCAGGCAAATTAACACTTTTAATGCTGTGTATTCCCACAGCGCGCATGCGTGGTGGACAGCAGAATGACTAATTTCAGCGGGAAAATATTTCTCGCAACACCAGCCAGTGTAGTGGACCTTCTCCTTCTTTTGACCTGTAATGTTTTGTATCGCTTCTTAGGTCCTCCTTCTCCACACTTTTATACTTCACAACATGCACTTAGGGCCACTTTCACAGTCATTTTGTTTGTTTTGATCGTTACCAATGGCGGCGATCGCCGCTCTAGTATTTCCACGTGAAACTGACCGATGGGTAGTGATGTGATGTGATGGTGTCGGAGGTATTGCCTTTACAACGGCACCTCGTGGCGGCTGCGGGGTTAGCCTCGCCCCGCACCTTACCACACACTCTCAACACCTGTCGCTTTCTCTGCAGCCGCCACTACCCCATTGGCCAATTTCACACGGAAAACTATAGCGTCGATCGCCGCCATTGGTAACGATCAAAACAAACAGTGACTGTGAAAGCGGCCCTTATTTACTTCACAGTGCGCACTTATACACTTCACCCTGAACTTAGGTGTTTTTCTGTTCTTTTCTTTCCCTGATTTTGGTTTTCTATGCCCTTTTGCTATTTTCCACTGTTACTTTTCACCGTTGCTGCCATGCATTACAGGTCAACAGAAGAAGAAGAAGAAGAAAATATCACTGGAAGATCTACAATTTTCATAGACTCGAGAAAAATCTTTTTTGGACTGTGGTTCCCCAGCACGGGGTGTTCTCTTATCTTGTTAATCAAGTAGTAAGCAAAGCAGCTCTGCCAGTCCATTTTACAAGTCTCTTGGTGGGCCATCTTCCACTGCTCCTCACTCCTCAGCCACTGCTGTCGTCTGTTTGTTTGCATACAGCCGTGAAGTACCCACGCTCGTACCCACAACCGTTTTCCATTCATACGGACAACCAACAACTCGCTCCCGGTTGGGCATATGGGCAACCACGGTTGCCCATACCCCCATTAGTTGGACACCGCCTTTTAAGGCAGCACGCATGATGCCGACGGTAGGTAGACGTGACCCGAACATGTCAAAGGTGCACAAAACTCGTGACGGTAATGCGCGAAAGTCATGATGGTAAGAATTTAGGACTAAGCACTAAACTCGAGGATCGCGAAACTCGGATAGCGCGAAACTTGAGAGGGTACTGTAGTCATCTTCCACACCCTCATCACCCACATACACCTTCATCCTCCACACTCTCATCACCCACACCTTCATCCTCCACACCCTCATCACCCACACCTTCATCCTCCACACCCTCATCACCCACACCTTCATCACCCACACCTCCATCGTCTGCGTTCACTGCATCACACCCTTCACCACCTCGACATAAAAGGGCATGAGGACGTGTCCTTGGGGCTCAGCGTGGTATCAGGGGTGGCCGACATGGTGTTGGTGCCCATCGTTGTGTTCATGACGCTCGTGGTATCCAACCACGGCAGCCCCGTCATGATAAGGAGTTACTTTTATGTAAGCTACAAACATGCGTAATATGTAGCCTAGTTAGTGTATATATTCCATAATTGTGTTCATGAAAGCTTTTTTTGTGTGTGCATATAATGGCAAAAAACACATTCAGTTTCGTAAGGAGTTATTTTTATGAGCATCAAACATGCGTAATATGTAGCCTAATATGAATAATCGCGTTGGCAGGAGAGGAAGCATGCTGTGTGGTGGCGCGGGGCTTTTTTCCTAGTTAAGGTCATTTGCATTTAGACAACCCTCGACATCCTCAGTGAGATCTCTGATCTTACCTTATCCCTCCTCAAAAGGACTCAAGTCCTTCGTGACAAAGTCTTGTATCCCTCTGAGTCCCCATCCACCTTGGCAGCACGACTCCTTTATATTCTCCAGTGTCTCCCTCGAGGCAATGCCACTCCTAGACTTTGGGTGTTCTCCAATGCACTCCTCAGCAGCTTTGAAAGTTTCACATTTAATCCGGTAGCTGCGGGGATCATGTTTCTTAACCCATAGACATCGGGATAGAGGACTATTGTCATCCTCACAGTGTGCGGGCGGTGTAGATAAATTTAGGAAAAATAGATGTTTTTCATTAATGCCCTGTGTGGCAATTTCAAATGAAAACATAATAATTTATACCGTTTTCTCACCACCAATCCTTCCTCTCCATGATGAAATAAATTGGAAGTGTCTAGGTTGCAGCACAGCAGAGATATGATGTTGGGAAGAGGTGCTATTTTTGGCCAAGCCGAGCACACGTGTTCATGCTGGTGCTGTTGACCTGGACCTGGGTCTCCTGCCCCGCGCCACCACACAGCATGCTTCCTCTCCTGCCAACGCGATTATTCATATTAGGCTACATATTACGCATGTTTGATGCTCATAAAAATAACTCCTTACGAAACTGAATGTGTTTTTTGCCATTATATGCACACACAAAAAAAATTTCATGAACACAATTATGGAATATATACACTCACTAGGCTGGAAAGGGGAAGTTGAGCCAATGGAATTTACTTGGATCTCCAGAAAGCATTTGACAAGGTGCCACACAAGAGGCTTCTGTGGAAGTGGAGTGCATTATTGGAGGACTGAGAGGGGGACTTTTGAGGTGAATGAAGGACTTTTTAGAAAACAGGGAAATAAGGACGGTCATCAGGGATGTGAGGTCCTTGTGGGGGAAAGTGATTAATGGAGTCCCACAGGGGTCGGTGCGGACTCCAGTCATGTTTGTAATTTATATTAGTGACATGACAGAGGGATTGAACAGTTATGTGAGTTTGTTTGCTGGTGATGCCAAGTTACTGAAGAAGAGTGAAAGTGACGAGGACTGTCAGGCACTGCAACAGGACCTGGACAGGATATGGGAATGGAGTTGTAGATGGGAAATGAAATTCAACATCAGAAAGTGCAGTGTGTTAGAATTCAGAAAAAGCAAGAAGAAAATTTCAGGTAACTATACACTGGGAAATGAAAGCATTAACCCTTTCATTGCTAAACGCTCGCAGCGAGCGGTAGGCGCATTTGCTGGTGGTGCTAAACGCTCGCTGCGAGCTCCAGCTGCACTCAAATCTCCCGGGTATGAGAGTGTTCCAACAATATTTCTGACAACACAGAATTGCCAATTGAGTGGGTTCTTCACTAAATTTGGTGGAAAATCATGTCAGCCCAGCGCAGAAAATCTATGGACGAGCAACTGGTGGATGTTGTTGTCCAATATAGCGTCATTTTTGTATAGCTTCACCTATCACATGACTGATATTTTGACCAAATAGTTGTAAATTTTGCAGTTGGCAATACTGCCCTGCCAGCACCCCATCATCAAGAGATCTACAGTAGTTGCCTTACGGCTGACCATTGCGCACGTATAAATGTACGTCTTCACAGGCAACACCCCCTGAACGTGCCTGTACTTTCGCAGGAGAGACTTACATTACCAAATCATATAGATCTTGGCCTCCTCTTTCCAATGGTGTTTTTGGTTTTTAGCTGTGATGAACAGTTTTTGAGATACAGAGGTTAAAAGAGCGAGCACTAGCGTCACTTGCTGGTGGTGCTAAAAGCTTGAGGGATTTGAGATAAAAGTGTGCTTAAGGCAGGCATGTGTCATGTCACCATGGTTGTTCAATATTTATATGAATGGTGTTATTAGAGAAATGAAGGGCAAAGTTGGGGAAGTTGGAGTAAAAATGTTTGCTGAGGGAAGGAAGTGGGTACTGAATTTGATACTATTTGCTGGTGATACAGTGCTCATTGCAGAAAATGAAATTGACTTACAAAATTTGGTCAGTGTTTTTGATAGTGTCTGTAAAACGAGAAAGCTGAAAGTAAATTGATGGTTTGTGAGCGGAGTAGAAGTGAGGTTGTAGATTTTGTATGCCCATATAGAGTGGGAATTGAATGTGAAAAAGAATGCAAAATAAATTTGAATGGTGAAGAAATGGAGGAGGTCAATGAGTTTAAGTACCTTGGATCAGTTATGTGTAAGCATGGTGGTATGGAGGGAGAGATAAGAGAAAGGGCATTGCAAGGAAGAAGGGTGGTAGGGTCTTTGGGACGAATCATGAATGGCAGAAGTGTGAGCATGGAGGTAAAGAGGGATTTGAGAAATACAATAATAGTACCAACCTTCACATATGCAAGTGAAACATGGGCCTGGAATCAAAGTCAGAGGTCTAGAGTGCAGGCAATGGAAATGAGTTATTTGAGGAGTGCTTGTGGTGTGAGTAGAATGGATGGAATGAGTAATGAAAGTGTGTACGAGCGTTTTGGAATGTGTCACAGGGGTGAAGGGAAGAAGTGTGGAGTGGTGGAAGAAGTGAAGCGACAGACTTTAAAGTGGTTTTGCCACATGGAGCGAATGGAGGAGAGTAAGATGACCAGAAGGGTGTATGTGAGTGAGATAGAGGGAGGGAATGCTAGAGGACGACCTCCAGTGAAATGGAGGGATAGGGTGCAAGAGTACATTAGGGAGAGGGGGGAAAGATCTTTGAGAAACTTTGAGCAGGCAAGGAGGGAGTGTCTGGATAGAGAAAGTTGGAAACTCTTCTGTCGTGGCCATCCCCTGGTGGGAGCTCCTTGGAGCAGGCGTCGATGAAATGATGATGAGAGAGATTGAAGCAGTTGAACCTACCGACACTGGAACAAAGGAGAGAGAATAGGGATCTGATTGTGGTTTATAGGGTGCTGAGTGGGATGGAGAAAGTGGACATAAGAGAATCAAGAGGTCATGGAAGGAAGATGAAAAAAGGAAGCCTGTAGAAAACACATTAAGATGAACAACTTTCCACAAAGGGTGGCGGAGGCTGGACGAGCCGGGAAAAAGATGTGGTCTACATAGAGACGATTCATGAATTTAATTGGATTACAGTAGATACAGAGACAGGACAGTACGAGTGTAGCTCCTCTCCCGTATACCACAGCTAGGTGAAGACAACTAGGTAAATACACACACATGTAAAAATCTATCACCCCATACACACATCCAGACCACTGCCAATTGAGTATACTGCCATCCCAACATAATATAAACAAACACATGAATCTGTTAGAACTGGACACACATCCACGTAACAGCCAAGTAAGTATGCTGCCACTCCAGCAAAACATACTTACACACATAACAGTCTATTACCCCATACATGCACGCACGCCAGAGCTGGGCATCGCTAACAAATTTGAACTTCTGCTATCACAAATCCGCTAACTTATTCCATAACTTTCGCAATCGCAATTCTGTAAATTTTGAGATTTGGTTTAAATTGCAATTGCAAATCCACTATCGCAAATAGCTACACAATATTTGCAGTCTTCCGTCACAAAACTTCACACTTCAAATGCAAACTGCAAACAAAAACTATATTATCCATAGTTCTCGAATCTATTTTCACTCTATTTGTGATGTAATTCTGTAGCTAGGCACTGACCATACATACGATACTGCTACTTCAAGTATGGACGATTTGTAATCATACTAATTATTGTGTAATAATCTAATAAGCACCTATTTTAAAGTTATTTTTAATGAGAAGGACCAAAGGATGTTCATCATTGTGACTATCACAACTAAATCCATATTCATATGCCCTGTCTCCTTCAAAATACTGATTATGATGTTTATAATAAGATCCCCTGAGAGGTTTAGGTGAATGTGCTTTTTGTAAAAACTGGAAAAGGCAACAGCTAAAACAAGTTTTAGTTAATCATTTTTATTTTAATATTTGAAGAATCTATCAGATTGAGGCTGTCCAGGCTGAACCGGGTTGGCTCCTCTACGTGTTAGTGGAGGTTAGCGGAAGTAATACCGTAAATGCTAACCCGCAAATTAGCGACCTTTTTGTCGCAAACGCAGATCCACAAATGAAATGGAACTTCCACTATTGCGGATTTGCAGACTAAATAGCGGAAGTACCCAGCACTGATACACACTAAAGCAGTCAACACAGTCATTATAATACAACCTATACATGTAGTGCAGCGACTATGCCTGATGAACGAGCCTCCCCTAACCCACTTAGCCAGTGGGGTACCTCTTTGGCCGACTCGGTAAAGGATTGGCTCTCCCGTCACGCTGGTCGCGGGTTCAATCCCAGGCAGCCGGCAAATACCCTCACTTTGTCTTGATTAATTTCTCGTGTGTTTCGATACACGCAGAGGACATGTAGGAAAATAGAAAAACAGAAAAAATAAAATCCCGGGGCATGACATACACACCTGCTTCACCCTGTAAAAATCACCAACTCTACACAAAACATACATCACCAAAACTACTTCAACAAAACATACATATATCATTAACACCATATACGCGAAACACACACAGACAACCATCAATAAGTCAGAGTAGAATACATACATCAGCGCCACTGTATCGGGTAACAGACATGGAACACATAACGCTACATGAGGGTAACATACATGCAGTCCAGGTTCTCCTCTAGGGATTCCAAAGCTTTTCTCTCCCTTCGCATGGCTTCAAGTAGCTTCACGGTGTCATCTGAAAATATTTACATACAGGTGTTACTATGGGCGTGTGTGTGTGCATGTGTGTGAAGCATGCTTGCATGCGTGTGCAAGAGTGTGTATGTGAATGCGTACTTGCGTGCATGCATCAGTACATACGGTACATGCATGTGTGTGTGCATTTACCTATTTTTATTTACCTATTTGTAGTATACAGGACCTGGACTCAAACTCAGTCAGTCCTGTCTCCCAATCTATATTTGTCCAACTTTTCCTTCATTTTATAGACACTGCCCGCTTCAACATCACTGCTTGGTCCATTCCACGTATGCACACTCCTGTATGGCAAACTGTACTTCCTTTTGTCTTTCAAACAATTCCTCCTCAATTCCTTACTGTGCCCTCTTAGTTGCCTCCTCCTTCCATCTGTATTGAATCATTTCTATCCAACACGTCCATTCCACTTGTGTTCCTGTACAATGCTATCAGGTCTCCTCTCTCTTCTTTCTTCCAGTGTTGGTAGGCACAGTTCCCCCAGTCTAGTTTCGTATGGCAGGCTTGATAGTTCTGGTACCATCTTAGTTGCAATCCTTTAAATCCTTTCGAGTTTCCTTAGGTCCTTTTTCTTGTGTGGTGACCAAACAACTGCTGCATACTCTAATCTTGGTCTAATCAATGTTGTTATTGTTTTCTTCATCACGTCCCCATCCAAATAGTGAAATGCCACTCTAATATTTTGCAGCAAATTGTATGTTTCTCCAAATATCTTGTTTATGTGCTTCTCAGGTGTCAGTGTATCTTGTATTATGATTCCTAAGTCTTTTTCTTCCTTCACCATGTCGATGATTGTTCCTCCCATCCTATTCACTCCACTTGGTCTATTTTTACTCTTTCCCATTATCATTGTGACATTTCTTTTTATTAAACTCCATTTCCCATTCTTTACACCATTCATGTATTTCATTTAAATCTTCCTGCAGTTTGTTACAATCATCCTCATCTCTTATTTTTCTGAGCAGTTTGGCATCATCAGCAAACATACTCATGTAACTCTACTTTTCCTGGTATATCATTTAAATACATTAAAAACATCTTAGGCACTAACATTGATCCCTGTGGAACTCCACTTGTGACCATTCTCCAATACGGTTTTTCATCTTTTCAACACGAGTCTCACTTCTTTGTTTGTCAGGTAATTTTTCATCCATTCCGTCATTTTTCTCCCTAACCCTCCTCTATGTTCTAGTTCCCACAGCAATTTTTTATGTGGAACTTATCTAATGCCTCTTTTAGGTCCAAAAATATGCATCCATCTCACTCCTGTACTATATCTATTACTCTTGAGTAAAAACATACATGTATTAGATTTGTGACAGAAGATTTACCTTGTCTGAATCCAAATTGACTTTCATTTATTATTTTCTCTCTTTCTAGATGGTCCACCCACTGTCTTTTAATTACCTTCTCACATAGTTTGCACATTACACTTGTTAGGGAAACCGATCTATAGTTCAGTGGCTCTTGTTTATTTCTGCTCTTATATAGTGGGACCATGTGTGCCCTCTTCCACTGCACTGGGACTTTCTCAGTCTTAATCAAACAACTTATAACATCATCAATTGGTTCTAGTAACTGTTCACTGCACTCATTCAGTACTAGGCCTGATATTTCATCTGGACCCATGATTTTTTCTTTGTTGGGACACTATAGGGACTAGGTTTGGGGTGTTCCACATTGGAGGGGCCAGGTTTGGGGTGAACTGTGGGTGGAGATGGAGATGGGGTTGGTGCAATGCTGTGGTGTATTTTTCCTGGTGTGGAGGTTATGGCTGGGTTGAAACCTTCCTCACCCTCAGTGTCACTGTCAGTCACTTCCTTCCTCTTTCCTCTTTCACTTTCATTTCTTACTGCACATTCACTTTCTTCACAACTTGTGGACAGAATACCTGGCTGGTTCATGTACTCCTCCATCAGCCTCTAAAAATTTAATCGACTGTCAATTCATTGCATCAGGAGTAAATTGAATATCGAAGTACTTTCGTCTGAGCTGCAGGCATGAAGGGGCTGTCAAGCAGATCAAATCACCAGAGTGAGCAATCCTGCAATGAGCCAATAGGCTCTCTGTTGCCAGCATTTCCATGTTTCCATGTAGTGTTCAGCCTCCTCCTTCTCCTCCCATGCCCCATGATAACTCCAGGCAGTGTATAATAAACAGTTTTAAAACATTACAATATGTCTGAAAACTAATATAAAAAAATTATGCACACCAATCAAATGCATCCTAATGTGCCACAATTCCACTGTCCCTGTATACAATAATCTTTTTCGGGGCAGACAAAAACTGCATGCACTGGAGCAAAAGAATTACATTCCTCACATGTAGATCACACCTCAGACAGAGGACTTGTGAGTGGTGAAGGTTGGTACTGCCCAGGTCGCACACATGATAGATCTACCGCTTGTGACGATAATCACGAGGGACAGTGATCTAGGGTTAAGGACTCCTTGCAGGGGAGGGAGTGGGGGAGAGAGAGAAAGAGGGAAAGGAGAGTGAGAGGAGAGGGAGAGAAAGGGAGAAATGGGACTCAGCACCATCTCTACAACTGTAATCACGGGACAGAGGGGTTAATGATATAGAGCAGTTGGTTCAGCACCTCAAAATATATTCCTGACTGCCTGGGAGACTTGAGTAACATTCTAAACCTCTTCCTGACATCTAATCCTTCACCTTTTTCTGTTAAACAATTCAATCCATTGGGCTCCTCCAGTCAGAATCTTATTTCTGCATTGTCTTATAGCTCCTGTACAACTTCTGGACTCAATGTGAGGCGAAGCTTCCGGCATTATGCTTCAGCTCAGTGGGATGACTTAAGGATGTAATTTTCTGATTTCCCATAGAATGATTAACCCGTTGATTGTGAATTTCCTACAAGAAGACATCACCAAGCTACAGGAATGGAACAAAAAGTGGCTGCTACAAATCAATGAAAAAAAATCTAAAGTCCTGCACCTTGGGATGGAATATCCAGCATACCAATACTACATGGGAAACACTCCACTGTCCATCACAGAGGCAGAGAAAGACCTGGGAGTATGTGTTACCAGGCTAACAGTGAAGGCGAAATCCGTGCCAATCGCAGCGGATGGGTTAATGCCTTCTGATCAGAAACTCCTGTGCGTGAGCTCAGTGCATTACAGAGGTGATTACCTCTACGATGAGGATGCACATTCCATGTACTTTTTCTACTCATGTTGAAAAGCCCTGGTTTAATCACACTTGTTCTTGTGTTATCCAGGATAGTGTGGTAGCTCATAAAATATACCTGAGCCTTTGAGCTCCTGCTTATTATGATCTTTACATTTCTGCCTTGAATCATGCCACATCTCTTTTTCAACTCACCACAAACTCCTTCATTAACAGAAAATGTCAAAATGTGCTAATTCTGAGACGTCACCTTCCGAAGGCATCTTGTCGCCACAACCACGTACAGCAGAAAACGGGTGACGACGGCAGGTGACACATCAGCAGAGTACTGTGAATAAGATGTTTCAGGCACTGGCCAGAAAGTGGGAGTGTTGCCATCTAGAAGAACCTTTAGTGTGTGTCATGAGATGGGGGTGCTGCCATCTAGATAGAGCTTTATTGTACCACACTGGAACACTCAGACACATCATCTCCAGCTTCTTCATCCATTATCCAGCCTCTTTGTAAACCAATTCCTCTTTTCCCCAAACATTCCTTACTATCCAGTCATAAATACTAGTGCACATTGGGTGTATTAAGTCGTCCATGGGTAATGGCTGGGAAAAGATCGGACAGACCTCACGTGCTAATATGCTGAAAGTTTGTCTGGCAACTCTATGGTGACTTACAGACTTGCCCTGTTAGTCAAGCGAGGGTTCATCATTACATGACTTCTTTTATTATGGTGGCAGCACCTACACACCTCCTGCTAAATCTGAAAATGCTCAGGAATGCGTTTTTGCACGGTCATGAGTTTTGCATGAATCATGAGTACAGTAATCAAGAAATGTTTCTGAGCATTTCTCGTTTTTTGAGACTCCTGTGTTCACCACCTTTTAGTGCATCACACATTAAATTACTTCTTTTGAAAGCATGCCAATGATAACTTTAGTATTAACAGATTAATTGACCCATTCACTGGGGTGAGGCAGAGGGGCGTCATGACTCGCCTGTACAGCCATCCAGTGACGCACCTGGCATGACATCCCTCTGTGCTGTAGACTCCAAGGAATTAAAATCTTGGACTGAGCTACAGGGAGGGCAGTGTGTCCTTGGAAGGCCTCACTCACTCGGATCTTGGCTCTGCCCCCTATGGTCATCATTCAATCATAAAACAGGAAATAATTGTGATGCCATTCTAATGACAACACACTCTCTGGCTGGCCGGCCCGACACGCTCCCATCACTTGTTCACTTTGTCTTTGCTTTGGAGGAGAGTTACTCATCTCCCAGTCATTATGGATGACCTTTCTGATGACAGTAGTGGGGATGAGTAATGGTAGCCATGATGATGGTGGCTCCATGTGGGATGATGAGTTTGAGGCTCCTGAGGTAGAGATGAGGGAGGTGGACTTCAGCTCTGCAGCCTAATTAATACATACATTGTGCCGCACCACACTAAGAGCTTCTCAATGGCACAGAATATGCCTAGGGTCTAATGTTTATCAAACAATGTAGGAAACTATTGTCATTACAGATGATGAATTTTAAAAAATGTCTTCTACTTACAAAAATTATATGTGTATTAAACATCTGGGAAAGTCAATCCATTATGTTTAACCCATCCGCTGCGATTGGCACGGAACTGGCCTTCACTGGTAGCCTGGTAACATATATTCCCTGGTCTTTCTTTGCCTCTGTGGTGGATAGTGGAGTGTTTCCCATGTGGTATTAGTATGCTGGATTTCCCCTCCCAAGGTGAATGATTTTACATTTTTCTTCATTGTATTGTAGCAGCCACTTTTTGTTCCATTCCTGTAGCTTGGTGATGTCTTCTTGTAGGAAATCAGCAGTCGAAGGGTTAAACCGTGATATTTTACAAAACTATCAACTTGAGACCTAATGGTGATAAGATGCCTACAGAGGGCGACACCTCAACTCTTCCAGACTTTTGGATTAAAAAAAAAGTATCTCCAACAATTTTTCTTCTTCATCCCACTTCTCATTTTAATTCCAATGCCTCGATAGCTGTCACATCTGTCTCTAAAGCTGAATTCCTTGAGCAAACTTCCTCTAAAAATCCACTTTGAAAAGTTGAAAGCATTATCCCACTTATCCCCCTCTTGACTCCACTGCCTATTATCAAAATACTTAAGAATGATGCTTTCTATGACCTCTCTGGTAAGAATCCTCAGAAGGCTTAGACTCTATGAAGTGTAGCCTATTCTCCTTGAAAACTGTGCCTCCATCTTAACACCCTGCCCACCCTGCCTGGGTAAACCTTTTCATCTCCAGTTTTTAACATCTGCCTTTCCTTCCTGCTGGAAGTATGCCTACATACAGCCTATACGCAAGAAGGGTGACTGCTCTAATCCTTCAAACTACAGCCCTATAGCTTTGCTTTCTTGTCTTTCTTAAGCTTTTGAAACAGTCTTTAACAAATAAGTTCTTAAGCATCCACCAACTGCTGACCTCTCTGATCACCAGTACCACAAGGGATATTCTAATGGTGATCTAGATTTCCTAACTGACTGGTCATCCTCTCATAGCTGCTTCAATGAAACTTTTGCTGCTGCCTTACACATCTTGAAAGCTTTTGACAGTCTGGTACAAATCTTTGCTTTCCAGACTACTCTCCTACAGATTATCTCCCCCTCACTGTACTCTTAATTCCAGTTTCCCTTCAAACTGATCTAGACAGTCACTGTTCTACCCGGAAAACCATAACCAGAGGTGTTCTGCAGGGTTATGTTCTATCTCCTAATCTCTCACTTGTTCATTAATGAGCTTTCCAAAACAAACTGTTCTATCCACTCCTATGCCAATGACTCTATCCTGCATAATTCAAAATCATTTAACACAAGACCGTCCCAACAGGAATAAGAGAAGTTGAGGCTGGACACTACAAAATGCTTAACCTATGACCTTGGAATTACTTCTGAAAGGGGCATAAGAAATTTGATATCCTTCAATGAGCAATGGTTTCCATGTCAAGGGGGTAGCTATGGGCATCTCCAGCCAACTGCTGCCATTTGTGGTTGAGGTTGCTCCGGTTGATGAACATATAATGCGAGTGAAGCTGAAGCACACACTGGGCTTCATGTCTCTTGTTGCAGTGTACGCTCCTACCGAGATGCATGAAAGTTGATGAAACTGAAGAGAAGATGTTCTATGCCAAACTCAACTCCGTATTAGACCAGTGCCCTCCCCGGGACATACTCATTGTCCTGGGCGACTTCAATGCTACTACTGGCACTGACAGGGTTGGCTACGAGCAATGTGTTGGTCCCCATGGTTCAGGTATACCAGGAACATCAACAGCTCTCTACTCCTGATTTTTGCAAAATACAGAAAATTGAGAATTGTGGGTTCTTGGTACAGGTAACTCTCGATTTATGGGAGTTTGGTTTACGCGTTTTTTAAATAACGCGGGGTTCAAAATCCAAATAAATGTTTAATTCAAACGTTTTTTTCACTTATACGCGATATTTTATGGAGTGGCCACCAGATATCTCACGCAACTGGACTCACACGGCGCCTCAGCCACACAGCTGAGCTCATTCCTTCCCGCGCGCCACTTGAACAACAATATAGTACCCACGCTGCCACGCTACTCAACAATAGGCAAGTACGGTACCAGTACCGGTACTAACGGTACCAGCTATACGGTACGGTACAGGTACCAGACTGCTCGGAACCGGTACTAATACTAGCCAGTCGCTCATGGTGTCCCACATTTCTTCCTCACACGAGTGAGGCTGAGACTGAGTGCCTGAGTGGATATCTCGGTGATATGGATATTCTCTCTCTCTCTCTCTCTCTCTCTCTCTCTCTCCACTGAATGAAGTGAATATTTATTTTTCGATAGAAACCTACCTCTTGTTTGATTTACATTGTTTTTGATTTACGCGACCTCTTCAAGGACACAATACTCATGTAAATCGAGAGTTACCTGTACCAGAGACCAGAGCTGCACCGCTGGTCTTGGTATAGTGATGACGGAGGGGTAGCTAAGGATTTACATAGATTTACATAGAAAATCAGACCACACAGACCCCATGGTCCAGACTAGGTGGTCTGTCCTTAAACCTAAGTGATTTTACATTAATCAGAAGACTCCAAAACGTTGCATTTCTACTCTAGTTGATATTAAGTTGAAGGAAGTGACGGTCGAGCTTATTTTTGAAGGAGTCAATCGTGTTACACTGGACCACTGATGGTGGGAGCTTATTCCATTCTCGCACTACAACATTGGTGAAGAAAAATTTGGTGCAGTCTGAATTTACTTGTCTACATCTGAGTTTTACGCCATTGTTCCTTGTGCGCAAAGTGTCATCGATCATAAACAATGTTGATCTGTCTACATTCGTGAAACCATTAAGTATTTTAAAACATTCGATCAGTTTTCCTCGGAGGCGACGTTTCTCAAGAGAGAACATGTTAAGGGTAGAAAGCCTTTCTTCGTAGGATTTGTTGCGCAAGGAAGGGATCATTTTCGTTGCCCGACGCTGAACACCTTCTAATTTAGCACTATCCTTTGCATGGTGGGGAGACCAAAACTGTACCGCATATTCGAAGTGGGGTCTGACTAAACTGTTGTAGAGCGGGAGTATTACATCTTTATTCTTGAATAAAAAGTTTCTTTTAATGAAGCCCAACATTCTGTTCGCTTTATTTGCTGCATCGATGCATTGCTGTGAGAATTTGAGGTTTGACGCGATTTTGACCCCCAAGTCCTTGACGAATTGAACGCTTTTGAGTTTAACGCCGCGCATTTCGTAATCGAACTTCTTATTCCTCGTTCCAACTTGAAGGACCTGGCACTTGTCTACGTTAAACGGCATCTCCCATCTATCCGACCAAGCTGAAATTTTGTGCAAATCCTCTTGGAGGCTTTGCCTGTCTTCGTCAGTGAGAACCGAGTTTTCCAGAGTGCTGAGTTCTTGCAACTGACCACAGGCTTGTTGCACCATTCAAGCTCCATGTCAGGTCAGAAGAATCTCGAAATGCAACAATACTGTGTTCCATCTCGAGAGGCTGAAGGACCTGGCATGTGCTCAGGAATATGCAGTGACAGTCTCAAATCGCTTCGATGTGCTCGGTATCCTGGAGGACCCTGTAGAACTGTGGGATACCTTCAAGCATGAGACTCTGAAAGCTGCCAAGGAGTGTAATGAAGAACGCCCGAGATCTAGGAGTGGCTTTGCCTCGGTGGAGACACTTGAGAATATTGAGGAGAGTCATGCTGCCAGACTTGCTGGGAATCAGGACCAATATAGGGCTCTGTTGCGTAGGACTAGAGCTCTCCTGAAGAGAGACAAGGAGAGGTATGTCAGGGGTCTCGCTGAGGATGTCAAGGGCCATTTAAATGCGAATGACCTTCGACCTGCTTACCAAGCCCTGAAGAAGCCCTGCTCCAAATCTCCCTCTCAGGTGAGCGCCATCCGAACAGCTGACGGCTGCCTCGTGTTGGCCATGGATGGGCAGAGAGCTCATTGGGCTGAGTACTTTGAGCAATTGTACATGGCAGACCCTCCATGTGGGCAGCTTCCAGTTGCTGGGTTGCAGGTGGCAGATGCTGATCCACCTATCAACAAAAGCCCACCTTCTCTGGCCGAGGTCAGAGAGGCTGTGGCAAAGCTGAGGGCTGGAAAGGCACCTGGCACCTGTAAGATCAGTGGAGCCCTCAAAGCTGGAGGTGAGTCCATGATCCACGGTTGCATGCAGTCTTGACTGCCGTGGCAGTCTAGTACCATTCCTCCTGACTGGAAGAGGGGGTTGGTCATTCCTACCTGGACTCTGTGTACTTTGTGGGATTCCAGCAAGGACTATTGGTTTGCTGACTGGCCTGTATACTGGGACAGAGAGTGTTGTGAAATGTGAGGGGGGGCTTGTCCAGCTTCTTTCCTGTGAATGCAGGAGTGAGGCATGGCTGTATCCTTGCCCCATCATTTTTCAGCACTTCAGATTTGTGGACCAGAGTCATTGTGGAGCATCTGTCAGCAATACCAGGGTTACCAACCTTGTTTTTGCCAATGATGCAGTAATCCTTGCAGAGTCACTGGAGGTTCTAGTGATGGCTCTCAAGGCACTGCACGAGGAGGCAAAGCCCTTGAGACTTAAGGTCCCTGGGTCAAGACCAAGATACAGTTGTTTGGAGGCTTGCTAGATGGAACAGTACAGTCTGTTAATTTGCGTGACAAGGACATCGAGATCTTGGAAAGTTTCACATACCTTGGTAGTGTAGTTCAGAACAATGGTGGGTCTTGTTAGGAGGTCTTATGGCAGATTGGATTGGCCCACTGTGTTATGGTCTTGCTCAACTTGAGTATATGGTGTTGTCAATGCTTGTGCAAAAGGACAAAGATTTGGATCATCAAGTTCCTTGTGCTCCCTGTCATACTCTATGGCAGTGAGACATGACACTAAATGGGGACATGGAGAGTTGGATTGATGCCTTTGGTAATAAATGCCTATGCAAAATCATGGATATCGCTGGAATGACTCTGTCAAACTGGCGCCCACTCTGTGAAATTGATTCGACATATATTACTCGCATAGTCTGTCAACCCAACTCCGGCTATACAGGCACGTGGCACATTACCCAGAAGCCGACCCAGCTCACTGGGTTGTTTCTGTAAGAGACAATTCGGAGTGGAGGAGGCAAAGGGGACACCCACAGAGTTCATGGCTTGAGCAAGTCAATAGCTCCTGCCAGGAGGTACTTGGGATGGGAAGGGGCCTGAATGGAGACTCGCCTGATGGGACCCCCAGGTTTGGCGACGTGGGGTGGGTGAGGCGATGCCCCCAGCATATGCCCCCAATGATAGACTGATTGATTGATTGATTGAATGCCTCAATAACTCAATTTCTCCACTTATTAATATGACAATCATCCATAGACCTACCCCCTATTCTTTGCTAACACTCAGCTGTTGTCTTCTACACTAAACATTTTTGGTCTATTCTTAACTCAAAATGGATATGCCTCAGTGGTGCAGTGGCTAGTATCCTGACTACATATCTGCGGGCCTGGGTTCAAATCCCGGCCTGAGCAGTTGGTGTGCAGCCCACCTAGCTGCTCGTCCTTCCTTTCAGGATGGTTGATAAATGGGTGCCTGGGAAACCTGAGGAAGGTAAAGCTGTGGTACCCCAGATGTTACACTGGCCCTGTGTGGGGTTGAGGGTTCCCTCCCACCACAGGCTCAAAGGGCCAACGGGACAGAAATGAGCACACCACCACAGGCAGCTGCAGCATATCCTCCCAACTTTACCTTACCTTTACCTTGACTCAAAAAGTTTATATCAAATCTCTTGCTAAATCACCTTCCTTAAAGTTGGCCATTCTATTTTATCTCCACCAGTTTTTTCCCTTCCTAGATGATCCACATAGGAAAGCCTTGTCTGCCTCATATGGAGTATGCATCTCTTGTGGAGGGGGTTCCACACACACATCCTTTTTGGACACAGTCAAAGGCTTTCCATCTCATCAACTCCCCTCCTATTACTGAGTCTTCTACCTCTTAACCCTTATACCCTGTGATAAAATGAGTGGGCAATGTTAAGTTACGTACATAAAACACGGGTAACTAATGTTAACCCGTCCACTGCGATTGGCACGGATTTCGCCTTTACTGGTAGCCTGGTAACATATGCTCCCAGGTCTTTCTCTCCCTCTGTGGTGGATAATGGAGCATTTCCCATGTGGTATTGGTGTGCTGGATATCCCCTCCAAAGGTGCAGGACTTTACATTTTTCTTCATTGAATTGTAGCAACCACTTTTTGTTCCATTCCTGTAGCATGGTGAGGTCTTCTGGTAGGAAATCCGCAGTCAAGGGGTTAACAGGTGTTCCCTTGCATACCTTAGTGTTCAGTCAAAATATTGCAACAAACACTGGGACAATTAAATATCATTTGAAAGCTTAGAAGTTGCTCTTTGCTATGGTATAATGATAAATAAACAAATGGAACTTATATATTTCTCTAAATGGGAAGCCTCCAGTGTCTTCTCACACTCGTCATCTGACATGATTCTCGTGGCACACTCCTCTCTTATCTAGGTCAATAAGAAGACAAAAAAACAATTCTCACGTATTGTCATGTATCATATCAAGTGCCTGAAATACTTATTTAATCATGGAAATACATATATGTCTACTATCTTGCCTAGAAATTGGTAAAAAAATATAAAATACAGCACACATTGCGACTGTGTACTCACCACAGGAAAATCTGGAGCCTGACTACAACATAAACAAATCCTTGTAAAAGCTGGGACGTGATTGGCCAAGCATCCAGCATGTTGAAAACAAAGGGCCAATGACAGGGTTTGATGTATGATGCATAGTCTCAAGCATAAACAAACTGTGTGTCATAAAATTCCACCACAGTGATGCCTCTCTATCTATCTTATCATTACTCTCATAATGGCCACTTTTCTGAACTTGCTAACTACATGCCCTCCACCCCTTACATGACTTTCTACTCTAGCTCATCCTCATGACATCCAAATCCCTTATGCAAAAAATCAACCAGCATCTTCATTCTTCCATCCCTTTGCTGGTAAACTCTGGAACAGCCTTCTTTCAACAGTATTTCCTCCTGCCTACAACTTGAACTCTTTCATGAGGGGAATATCAGAATACCTCTTTAACCTGGTAGCAGCGAGGATCATGTTTGTTAATGGTCCTCCAAGCGAGAAAAATGAGAAAAATCACCCTCACACATACCAATTCATAATATATATCAAAGCATTTGTGACCAGATTATGTATCATCTATTTTGGGAGGGTTTATATAATTTCACAAATTTGGCCGTTGCTGCAACAAGGTAAAGCCACAAATTTGGCCCGTCGCTGCTACCGGTTAATCAAAACTGACCCTCTATTTTAGCCTCCCATATTGTTTTCTTTTTTGCTGAGTAGCACTTAAGTGGCCTTTTGTTTTCTGTTTTAAGCCCTTGAGCAGCTTTCATTGCTGTTTAAAAACTATAAAGTTGTATCAATGCCTTTTCATGTTGCATCTCCTATGATGATTTGAAGATGCTGATGATAATGATGATGATGATGGATCTGTGGCATAGCCAGGGGGAACAGGGGCATGCCCCTGCAGGAACTCCTTGTTTGTGGGTTTGTTGGACGTTCTCGAAATGGACATGCCGGGCATGGCTGTGACCGCCAAATAAATAATATAGTGTAGATCAGCGGTTCTTAACCTGGGGTCATTTGGGGTTTCTCAAGGGGTCATGAGGCTTTGGGAGAAAATAATTTATTTCATGTACGTGATGCGGCCAGCTTCTGAAAACATCAACCACAATCAGTCAGTCAACCAGATCATAGTTACGGGGGGGTGGGGGGAGGGGATGTCTGTACGTGCTCCTCTCCTGGCTGTGACTCCCAAGACGCAACAGTTGCACCAAGGTTTTGAGTCATGAAAGTATGAGGCCAAGAAAACTGAAGGTTACCTTTGAGTCTTACCATAGCCAATTGATGGACAAAAGCTTGGACTACTTCAAGCGAAAAGAAGCTGCTCTGAAGGCCAGTCGCATCGATTCCACTGGTCAGTTCGCTCATCAGAACAAAGCAGCACACTGGAGGTTTCATACAAAATTGCTCTAAAAATCGCGCAGACCAAGAAGCCTCCTACCATTGGTGAAAATCTGATTAAGCCTTGCATTCTGGAAGCAACGAAGGTGATTCTTGTAGAACAGCAGGCACACAAATTGAGGGCAATTTCCCTTTTGAATGATATAGTCAAAAGTAGGATCTCGGACATGTGTGGATATTTTCCTGCATGTGTTGAGTGCTATGAAGAGTAGTCCTGTTTATTCCTTGCAACTGGATGAGTCGACAGATGTTGCCTCATGTTCCCAACTTATTGTTTATGTTCGCTACCTTGACAAGGAAGGTATGAAGGATGAGTACTTGTACTCTGAGCCAGTGGCCACAACAACTCGTGGAAAAGATATTTTCAAAATCCTAGAAGCCTTTCTCCTTATTAAACATGGGCTGAGTTGGAAAGCACTTGTCGGTCTGTGTACAGATGGGGCTCCTTCCATGATTCGTGAAGAATGTCGCTCCGCATGTCTCCTTCACTCATTGCATGATTCATCTTTATGTTTTGGCGATGAAGACTATCCCACCAGGACTTCAAGAAGTGCTCACAGACGTTGTGAAGATTGTGAATCATATCCGAGGGAGCGCAACAACTTCAAGGATTTTTAAAGTGCTTTGTGAAAAAATGGGCTCTGACTTCTCTGTTCTCCTGTTTCACACGGAGGTACGTTGGCTCTCACGTGGCAAAATTCTGAATCGCGTGCTACAACTTCGAGAGGAAATAACGATGCTGTTGCAAGAAGGTCGTACCTCGAAAGAAAATCTTCACAAAATTATGCAAGATATTTGTTTCATAACAAAAGGTTGCCTACTTGGTTCATTTCTTCCTCTGAAGTGAATTCTGAATATCACTCCAAGGGAAACCTTGCAATGCTGCACACAGTTCGTGACAAAGTGGCAGTATTCAAGAGTATGATTCAACTTTACGTGAAAAGAGTTCAGGACAGTTACACAACTTTCTTCCATCATAAGACAACTATCCTCGATTCTATGGTTGAAGCTGAATGCAGTTTCCGTTAGGAGATCTCAGCTCATCTTCTGGAGGTGAATGACGCCATCAAAAGTTACTTTCCAGGACTGGATGACCGCTGTACTGATGCGTGGATCTCCAGACCCTTCTCAGTGAAGGACAGTGCCATCTGTGATACTGATGTTGCTGCGAAGGTAGAATTTCTTCAAATTCGTGAGGATACTCAGTTGAAAGTCGATTTTTCTGAACAAGAGCTTCCGACATTTTGGGCGACATTGAATGACGACTATCCTCTTCTTTCGGTGTGTGCACTGACCATACTGGACCTCGACCTATCGCTGCGAGGCTGGATTCTCATCAATGATGGCACTGAAAACGAAGGCACGCAGTAGACTTGTGATTGACAGCGACATGAGGTGTTGCCTGCTGAGCACTGCTCCTCGCTTTGATGTACTACTTATGGCTGCAAAACAATGACGTCAGTCCTCCCACTGATTGAATAAGTAGGTTTTATTTTATGTGCATTAGTTCCATGGATTTTGAAATAGCACTTGTAGGAGATCTGTGGCATTTTTCAAGGTCTTTTATTTGTAATATTTTCTATAAATCAGGATCTTCATATAGTTTTGTTTTACCTTACCTTTACACAAAGGTCACCATTACAAAATTTATTATTGGGGTCACGGCAATACCCTGGAGAGTCTCAGGGGGTCATACGATGAAAAGGTTAAGAACCACTGGTGTAAATCCTTATCAGTATTGAGACAGACTGGTAAAGATTGTGCCCCCCCCCCTCACTGAAATCCTGGCTACACCCCTGTGATGGATACAATAAGCTAGAGCAATCAGCAGCTTACAAAAAATAACAGGTACTTTACCTATGAGGATGTCCATTTGTTTTGTTATGGAGCCTGAGGGCACCACTGGCCACCATGCTTGCTCTAAAGAAGGCCTTGTAAGCCATCTTCTTACTGGGGAGTCCTAATATTACTTCCTTCAATTTACCACTGAAAGATGAGGAAGAAAACTGATAAATTAGACATATGATTAAATAATCTGCCACTAAACTTTGCTACAACATGTTTCAGTTTGCCTTTACCAGTATTTTAAGATGAAACAATTATGTTGGCACACATGATTCTTGTTTAGCAATTCTCAAACTGATGTATATATTCCTTCAGAGGTAAGGGAACAGAGTCTTGGTGGTGCGTGATGCGCCTGACATCTACTGGGGGCTTTCTAAGCTGAATTATGGCACAATAGAGCAGTGTCTGATCCCCAGGCATTTAGGAGATGGAAAAGCTACTTGCTTCTCTGAAAGGGCTGATGCAATGGAATATATACCTTATATTTAATTTTAATAATTCAATGAATTTCATATAAAAATGTATCAGAAAAGGCATTCTGCAGCAAAAAAGCAGAATGCATTGACTCCAAAATCTTTGTCTTTAGAAAATCAATGGTAGTTTTGAATCCTCATTATTTTATTGCAGGGTTGTTTGATTTACATCAGTGGTTTTATTTAATCAAGACTTAAGTCAAAGAATTTTTTTAAAGCTTTTGATTTAAATAAAGATTTACATAGTAATTTGTTTTTTAAAATATCACTGATTTGAGCCTTGATCTTATTACAAGGTAACAATATAGAAGGGAAAAATAAAGAAAACACTCTAACTTTGATATCAATATTTTCCCTAACAGCTTCACAATTTTTTTATTTAGCCAGGCCATTGTTTGAGCAGGTACATGTCACTGCTCAAAGTGGAGTACGTGACGTGGGGCTGTTCCTTCCAATACCTCCGCTGCACCCTTCCCCTCTCCCTCATAACATCCATATCTCACTGGGCAGCCCAGGCTTCCTCGAAAGTAGAGCAGAGAGGGGAAGGTAGAGTGAAGTTAGCTGCCAGCCAAGCTCTTTACTGCTGTCTCCTACCATCACTACCTTGTTCCTGCCACCCCTGCTTGTTCCTGCTACTGGCACCAAGTGTGATTGTGTGTGGATATCAATACACGGCTCGGAAGCAGTTTGTGTTTCACCTTCCTCCCAACCATCTCCATGAGAAGCAGTATTTTGTACTTTCATGCTAATATTTCTGTAGTAACTTCACTGAATGTTCAGTAAAGTACAGTCGCAATATGAAGTGATGTCACCGCTCTCAAAATGTTTCATACGGGAGCATTTGAAGTAACGGAAGTGATGTATTTATTGTTTATGTTATAATGTTCCTTTTAATGATAATCTATAATACCTTGTGATGTAAAACACGGTAAAATAACGTAGCAGTACCTGAATTACAATTATACATTCATTTGCTTTAAAAAAATGCGACTACCAAATGTAATGTGTTGTCTTCAGTACTTAAGACAACCTTGAAATGATTTAGCTCACGTCGTGTGCTTATCTTTACAAAACAGTTGTTATATCGTTGTTCAGATTTAGGTGATATATATATATATATATATATATATATATATATATATATATATATATATATATATATATATATATATATATATATATACAGTGTAAAAAAATGTTACATTTTGGCGTTAAAAAAAAAAAAAATGTTACACGCGAATCAACGTAACATTTTACTCACGTTCCGCCATAAGAGAAGTGGGCGGAGCTTGTGCTGACGTGAGCGCTTGGTCCCCCTTACTCCCTTCCCACCCCATCGCTCCTCAGTGAGCTCCGGAGCCGACGAAAGAGGGGCAAATGTGTGCCGCCCCAGCGCACCATTTTCTACTCGACCCCACCTCCCGCCCTGTATCTCCACTTCTACCAGTCACAATGGCAAAAAAGTCACCTGTCTTTGGTGCAGAAGAGTCAGGCCCTGACCTATTAGAACAAGGAATGTGTGTGTGATACGCGTGGCGGCTGAGCTGCAGGTCGCAAGAATGACGATTACCACTCAAGAGAGCAAGTAGCGCTTTTCCTCTGGGTACCACTCCACGAGCCGGAAGAAGGGCTCTGGCCTTTCTGGCCAAGGAAGACTTCGCCACGCACAGACCAACTTCTGAAGAGAGAAGTGTCAAACCCTAGTATAACGGCGTTAGAACTAAAAGAAAACCATTCAGAGCTGCTCAAGAAGGTCACAGTCAGAACGATACAGCATCGACTTCAGAAAGACTTGAAATTGCCAACACGTCGAGCCGCCAAGAAACCTCTTCTGACTGAGAACATGAAAAAGAAAAGGCTGCAGTTTTGCAGAAATATCAACACTGGACATCAGAGGAGTGGAAGAAGGTCATGTTCAGTGCTGAGAGTACGTTCCAACTCATCAGGGGTACTTCGAAGATCGCCAGGCGCCCGAGATGCCTCCGCTTCGACCGAAGTACACAGTCAAAACCGTGAAACATCCCGACAGCGTGATGGTGTGGGGTGCCTTCAGCGGAATAAGGGCTTATTCTTCCTACCCAAGAACGTGGGGGTCACTATGAAGTCAGACAACTACATCGATGTTCCATTTGGCAAATGACCACATGGTGAAGTTCTGGAGATACACGGCTGCAACTTTTTTATGCTGGCGCACCAGCACACAGATCAAAAGCGGTGAAGAAATTCCCTCGAGGACAACCATACAACGTTCTGGGAGGGCCTGGTAACTCCCCTGATCTCAATCTCAATCGAAAATGCATGGAACAAGTGAAGAACACCTGCAGAAGGAACGACCAGCAGCATACCAGAATATTCCTGAAGGAGGCCCCGAAGAAGCAGTGGATTTCGATGGACTTGGAGTGTTCGCCACTCTCGCCACTTCCATGCCCAGGAGGATTCAGAGAGGGTCATCAAGATGAAAGGAAAGGCATGACAAAATGTCAAAATGTAAACAATTTTGTGCAATATTATAATTCATAAAGGTGAATAAAACCCATTTAGCTGTAGTATTTTTGTGGTTTACGTAACCAAAAATCATGATGTAACATTTTTTTTACGGCGTAAGACTGTATATATATATATATTGGGTCATTCCATGAACTGTCTTCTGCAGCATATTAATATTGCACACGCAGTATGACACCAAGTTGAATGGACAGTTACTATGCGTTACTTTATAGTTTTATTGATTAAGAGGCGATCAAATAATAAGGTTTCTCATTAAGCACCTTTTTGATTCCACGATGATGGCTTATTATCATAAGCATGGGCACTGAAATATATAGTAACATACTGCTCCAGTAACGATGATGAATGAAGAATGCTTTCGTTACAGGTAGGGTTTATATAATTATTTTGAACTATCAAAAATTCCGGACGCCTCTGAACACTTTCCGACCATAGCCTAATGTTTGGCAACGCTGCGATTAGCCTACCCGCCCGCAGCCACGACCACCACCTCCATTTCAAAGCCATATATTCTTATTTCCCCTCCTTCCTCGATTATTCTATGGAACTTTTAAGCTGTGGACATGTTCCATTGATCACCTCCAAGCATTAGACGTCTACATGAAGCTTTTGTCTTCGTTATATTGACCAAGAAGCTTGGAGTTACAAAACACGACTATTCTGAAGCTATTTATTCTTATTTTTCCATCTCCGACTATCACACGGTAGTTATAGGTTGTGGGCATCTTCCCTTGATCACTATCATTAATTAGAAGTCCACGGAAAGCTTTTGTTATTGTTATGTTGACCACGAAAGGCAAAGAGTGAGAGGGGTGAATAATAAGTATATAGTAAAATGGTGCGCGAGCGATGACGTCATCATCAAACAAGAGTATAAATTAAATAAATTACGCCATTCTAGTTTAGGATATCGACTAATTATGCATGTCCTATATATTGTGCATATGTTAGATTTATTGTTGTCAACAATGATCATGAAAAGATAATTTTACTTTCTGTTTGAGTAATATGTCGATAGTTGGACTTCATTTGAGTTGTTCCATGGTGAACGAAAACACTTTGTGTCAAAATATTTCGACAACTCTTCTTTAGACATCATTGAATATTCCTTTTCTATTTTTTTCTAGCTTGTAAAATATATTTAGTTAAGTTCTGATGAAGATACAGGAAAATAATGGTACTCTTGAAAATATATAACGTACACGGCGACATCACTTCATATCGCGACTGTACTTCCTGCTCGGATGGTCTTCTATTGAAAGAAGTTGAATAATGCAGAGTGGAATCGTTGGCGTATAAATGGACAGGACAGTTTGTTGTGGAAAGAAGATCGTTGATGAATAACAGGAAGAGAGTGAGTGATAGGACAGATCCCTGTGGAACACCACTGTTAATAGGTTTAGGGGAAGAACAGTGACCGTCTACCACCGCAGAGATAGAACGGCCGGAAAGGAAACTCAAGATAAAGGAACATAGTGAGGGATAGAATCCCAAAGAGGGCAGCTTAGAAATCAAAGACTTGTGGCAGATTCTGTTGAAGGCTTTCGATATGTCTAGCGCAACAGAGAAAGATTCACCAAAACGGCTAAGAGAGGATTACCAAGAGTCAATTAAGAGAGCAAGAAGATCGCCAGTAGAACGCCCCTTACGGAACCCATACTGGCGATCAGATAGAAGTTTAGAAGTGGAAAAGGTGCTTTTGAATCTTCCGGTTAAGGATTGATTCAAAAGCTTTAGATAGACAAGAATGTAAAGCTATAGGGCGGTAGTATGACGGATTGGAACGGTCACCCTTCTTAGGCACAGGCCGTACAAAGGCGTACTTCCAGCAGGAAGGAAAGGTAAATGTTGATAGGCAGAGACGAAAGAGTTTGACCAGGCAGGGTGTCAGCACGGAAGCACAGTTTTTAAGGACAATAGGAGGCACTTCATCAGGTCCATAAGCCTTCTGAGAGTTGAGGCCAGAGAGAGCATATAAAACATAATTTTTAAGAATCTTAATATCAGGCTTAAAGTAGTCAGAGGGGGGATGAGTAGGAGGAATATGCCCAAAATCGTCCAGAGTGGAGTTGTTACAGAAACTCTGAGTGAAGAGTTCAGCCTTAGAGATAGATGAGACGGCGGTGCTGCCGTCAGGGTAAGGAGAGGAGGGAAAGAAGAAGAATTGAAATTGGAGGAGATATTTTTGGCTAGATGCCAGAAGTCACGGGAAGAATTAGAGAAAGCAAGGTTTTGACATTTTCTATTGATGAAGGAGTTTTTGGTAAGTCGGAGAAAAGATTTTGCATGATTCTGGGCAGAAATATAAAGATCATGGTTAGTAGGAGTGCGAAGGCTCTGGTACCTTTTGTGAGCTGCCACTCTATCTTTAATAGCACGAGAACAAGCAAGATTAAACCAAGGCTTTTTAGCATGAGAAGTACAGAAAGAACGTGGAATGTATGCCTCCATTTCAGAGACAATCACCTCTGTGATGTGCTGGGCACACACAGAGGGGTGTCTCTGCTGGAAGCAATATTCATTCCACGGGAAATCGGAAAAGTACATCCTCAGGTCGTCCCACCGAGCTGAAGCAAAATGCCAAAGCATCGCCTCTTCGGTGGGTCCAGAGGATGTACAGGAGCGAAAGGACAGGATACAGAAATAAGATTGTGATCGGAGGAACCCAACGGAGAGAACAGTTTGACGAGAGTAAGTTGGGCCGGTCTCCAAGACGGTCGGGGATACGTGTAGGGTGCTGAACCAACTGCTCTAGATCGCTGAAGAGAGCAAAGTTGTTGTCTTGTTCACCAGGCTGGTCAGTGAAAGAGGATGAAATCCAAACTGGTGGTGAATATTGAAATCTCCCAAGATGGAGATTTCAGCGAAGGGAGAGTGGGTCAAGATGTGCTCCACTTTAGAGTTCATATGGTCAAAGAATTTTACATAGTCAGTAGAGTTAGGTGAGAGATAAACAACACAGATGTATTTAGTAATAGAATGACAATGAAGTCTTAGCCAGATGGTGGAAAATTCTGAAGAGTCAAGGTCGTGGGTACGAGAACAAGTGATGTCGTTGCGCACGTAGACGCAACATCCAGCTTTGGATTGAAATTTAAGATAGAGATAGAAGGAGGGAACAGAGTAGAGATTGCTGTCAGTAGCCTCAGAAACCTGTGTTTCAGTGAGGAAGAGAAGGTGAGGTTTAGAGGAGAGATGGTGTTCCACAGAATGAAAATTAGAACGAAGACCGCGAATGTTGCAGAAATTGATAAGAAAAAGGCTCGAGGAGCTAAGGGGCTCTCACATATTCCCGGTCCCGGTCCCGATGACTCCCGATAAGCCGGTCGCCGGTCGACCAGCTGTAAGATAGAGATTGGCAGAGTAATTGAGTCGGATCAGGTCGCTAGTATTCTCCAGGATGAACTAGACAGATTGCGTGAATGGGCAGGGAAGTGGCAGATGGAGTTCAATGTCTGGAAGTGCAAAGAATGGGCTAATCACTCAGACGTAATATTCTTGATGTATAAATAAAAACCCACACTGGCAGACGATAGTTATATTTTTAACTAAACAGTTTCGGTGGACACCGCCACCATCTTCAGTGGTGTAAAGAATGACCACTGAAGATGGTGGCAGTGTCCACCGAAACTGTTTGGTTAAAAATATAACTATCGTCTGCTAGTGTTGGTTTTTATTTATACATCTGGATGTGCAGTACTCTGAGTGTATATAGGAACAACCCCTCATAATTATTGGTTAAATGACACTCCCCTAAGAAGATCAAGGTGTGAGAGGAATTCAGGGATCTTGATGACCTCTGATCTCCATCTAAGAGCACAATGCATTCATCCCAGATATTGTGCAAATAGGGTACTGGGATTCATTTCAAGGAGAGTAAGCAACAAGTGCTGATGTCATCAAGCTATATTTAGCATTAGTTAGATCTTATCATGATAATGTGTTTCTTTCTGGTCACCTTCATAATTGTAGAATGGGTATCAAAATGTTAGAATTGGTACAGTGGAGGATGACAAAGATGATTTACGGGTTAAAAAACTTGACATATAAGGAGACTCGAACAGTTAATTAAACTTGCATTTTCTAGAGAGGCAAAGGGTGCAAGGAGACTTGATCGAAGTTTATAAATGGATGAAGGGCTTTAATAAGGGGGATATTTATAAGGTTCTGATGGTAAGAGAGCTGGGTAGGACATGTAATAATGGGTTTAAATTTGATAAATTCAGATTCAACAGGGTCATAGGCAAAAAATACTTTACCAACAAGAGAATGAGTGGAACAGGCCTGGCCTTCATGTTATGAGAGTCAATAAGATGAACACATTAATAAAATGTTTAGATAAATTCATAGGTAGTGATGTTGGGGGGAGCTTACATGCTAACGGTGAAGAAGACTGGTGGTGGCCCTCCTCAATCACCTCCCAAGCTTTCCGAAGAACACGAGGCCGTTGCCTCCATGATTTCTGGAGAACTCAGTATGGGCGAGTGTGTCCTCGACACTCTTACAATACAAGATGGGCATGCAGTTGATGAGGCAGGCAATCCCATCATGGATGTTACTCTCCGGCATTCCCCAAACTGTCCAAAAATTTGGCTTTGCAGGTGTCTGCTGCCTCCCGGATATGATGGCAAGTCTCCGTGAAGACATCTAGCTGCCGCTGCAACACCTCCCTGTGAAACTGGTACAGTTTCATCTGTTGGTCGTGCTCCTCTCTGGTCTGTTGAAGAAGGAGTTGGTGATACTCATCCTGCTGCTTCCGACAGGCCTGGTACTCTGCATAATATTTCCTCCTCTGCCGTGGGGCAGCAGAAGAAGAGGAGGCCACATTACATGTAAATGTAGTTAGTGATGGTGCAGTGGATGCAGAGGATGAAGCTTCTGGCTGGAAAGATGTAGAAGCAAGGTGCAGGTGCTTCAGCACATTCAGCGGCAGCAGTAGCAGAGGGGACCTCTGTCGGTGGCAGTTTTCCACTCACAGCTGTGAAATAATACAATGCATTATCAATCATACTTATACATGAAAGATGATGTGACTCGGGAATTTTTTTCCTTCAATAACAATGTTAGCTTCTTTTCTTTTCTTATAATACTTGAAAAAACACTACCCCATCAATAAAGGCACCAGAGGGAATTTGATATCTATTGCATTTATAGTTATTTAAATTTAATCCTAGACTGGGCCCCCTCAGAGCTTGTTCCCAGAAATGAGTAACTTATCTATCTATATCTATATCTATATCTATCTATCTATCTATCTATCTATCTATCTATCTATCTATCTATCTATCTATCTATCTATCTATCTATATATATATATATATATATATATATATATATATATATATATATATATATATATATATATATATATATATATTATTATTTTTTTCTCTCTCTCTCTCTCTCTCTCTCTCTCTCTCTCTCTCTCTCTCTCTCTCTATATATATATATATATATATATATATATATATATGCATATCTTTTAACCTAAACCAGTGTATCAAAAAGTGAAAATTGATGATTAGAATAACAATGATACTATTTCCATGCAGCACCAAAACAAGAATGCAGGAAACTGGAAAATATAATGTAATATTCTTTCAAGCAATGATTAACTTACTGAGAGTAGCACCCATGATGGGAGTGCCTGCCTCATCCACTGGATGCCCATTTTGAATGGCAAGAGTGCTAAGGACATCCTCGCCCATGTTTAGTTCTCCAGAGATCATGGAGGCAACAGTCTCATGTTCTTCTGTAAACTTGGGAGGTGATGGAGGAGGGCCACCACCAGTCTTCTTCACCTTCAGCTTGTAAGCTCTCTCTTCCTTTTTCACACTGCAATGAAACGTGATTTTAATAACATGTTAATATGTCAAAGGCATACTGAATTATAAACCCTTTAAGAATACACCTCTGCAATGCAGTGATTCGAGTCCCTAACAATGAATCTGCGGGCCTGGGCAGTTGGCATGCAGCCACCCAGCCGTTCATCCTTCCTTTCACCCGGGTCAATATATGGACACCTGGGGGCACCCAGGGAAAGTAAACTGTGGTAACCCAGATGTTACACTGGTACTGTATCTGGTTTATGGGTTCTCTCACGACAGGCTCAAAGGACCAATGGGATGGAAATGAGCACTGGCACCACCCGCAGCTATAGCGTGTGCTCCCAACTTAACCTTTTCCTTTGCCTTTTTTTTTACCCTTTGACCAAATATAGTAAAGTGCATTGGAAACAACTTGTACCAAAATTAATATTACTGTTGCAGATAGGGTTAATATTCTAGTGTCTATTAAAATTAATAGTGTTTGCATTAAGGATATATTGTCATTCAATTAGGTTGATAATAAGGAATTATTTTAGTTAGAAAATAACTCTTAACCAACAAAGCAAGAATGGATTACTATTTGATCAGCAATGGTATAATATTATCATATGTAAGAGCTACACCTGCTCTATGCTTATTGCTATTCTACCAGTAATTCTTTCTTTAAGCCTAGCAAATAACATGTAATAACAATGAAAAATAACTATACTCATTGACAAATTAGTTGTAACCTATTTTTAATGCATTATGATTATTTTGGATCTGGAGAACACATTATTGATGTAATCTGTGTCTCAAAAGGTGAAAAGTTGATCATTTTAATCATCACCCAAACACTGGAGTGGATAGGTATTTATCAAAGGGGGGCACATCTGAGTATGGGAGGGAACTAGACAAGCGAGGCTCCGCGGCATTCTGATGCCACACAGAATGTTACAAGGGCACATTCTAAGATCATATTAATGGTGGGTATAAAGGCATGGTCGATGGGAAGCAGTATGTTAATTCTCAGGGGGGAGGGAGTGGCATGTGACCCCCAGTTGCTTCGCAACCGCACGCTGAGGTGGAAGCATTTTCCCCGTGACCCCGTGATGCAAGAACTATATGGTAATTCACAGTAAGAGCATTAATTCTTTTATTGCTAAATTGTGGCAGCGACGCCGCGCTGTCTGTGCTGGTGGTGTTTTGAATCTCCCGCTCACAATACATGTTCCAACACTATTCCACACCCCATTGTAAATTTATTCTGATCTAATGTCCACCGACACCTACATAATGCAACCACATACTCATACGTGAAACATGCTGCCTGTCACCAGAACGGGGTGAATTGTCTTGCCTAGTTGGCTGTTACAACCACTAAGTTAAAGCGAGAATAATATATACCAAACTATACTACCAATACATATTATAATAGCGGTTATTTTTTTAGATACGATGGCAAAATATAATTGTTTATTCGGTCATCATATGAAACTGGCAATATAATTAAGCAAGTTGTATATTATTTGCCTTTATCTTTTCAATGATATGCCGAATATTTGCTACAATGCACAGTTACAGAGGTGTGGAGGTGAAAATAGAACTCACCTCCCCCCTGCCCGACAGCGCACAGGGGTCATGACGCGTTGCGCACTGAAAGGATCGAGGAGAGGAGGACCTAAGAAGCGATACAAAGCGATACTGGTCAAAAGGTTAACTATATACAGCGTAAAATCAATGCACCTCATTTACTTACTTCAATTTGATGCGGTTGAAACTTCTTTTCAATTGTTGAACTGATCGTGGCTCCAGATCAGGGTGCATGGCGTTGAAGTTTTTGGCGATCTCATCCCACGCCAAGTTCTTCTTGTGCTGGACCGCAGTGCTGGTTGGCCTATCTTGAAGGACAGGCCTTCCCTCCACTAGCTGCACCAGGACTCTCCTCTGCCTTGACGAAAGTGGTGCAGCGCGGTCCATTGTCAATCAGCTTCCGTGCGCGCGCGTTGTTGTGATGGCGGAATATGCATTCATATCGGCACTCTGCATTATCTTTTTCATTTTTCTTTTTTTCATAATTGTTTAATTTGAATTTGTTTCTTAAATGCTATTATTTTTAAAAGAGTACTTCCTTATAATTTCTTCTATGTATGACTGCTGAAATAAATTTTATGCACTGCACCTCGTCTTCTTCCATTAATTACGGCTATATCTAGCTTTTCTGTTTTGTTTATCTCTAAATTTATCTTTTTCTCTTAATGTAGTCCCGATATGAAACATGATTTTTGAAAAAACGGGAAATCGGGCCGGTGCGTGGCCAGCTTATGCCGATCAGGCGTACCAACACCCAGATGCAGCCAGATGCAGCGGGGGCTGCTGGCGGGCTGGTCTCTCAATACGGTCGAGGGACGAAGTAACTTTGCCTACCTACATGGTCGAACGACAGGAAAGGACGCTAGCCTTCGCGTCTAGCAATACCATCCTTCCTTTCACTAGCTTTACGAATGTCCTCAATCAGTTGGAAATATTCTTCTTTCGGAATGAGATATTTGCGACACTTCTCATACCTAGAAAATAATTCTTCACGAAATTATAACTATACTCTCAGACATGTTGTGAAGATACCTGATTCAACTGGAATGAGCAAATTTCCCGCATTATGTGCTCTCACAGTAGGAGACTCGGAGCTTAGTGTAGTGTGCTCTCAACGTGGCAGTGCTGAGCGTAGTGATGGGCGTATCGGTACCGAAGCGAGTTAGAAAAACGCTGCTCACAGAGTTTCGGTCAGTTTTCCTATCTTCCGTTTATAGTCTTTGGGTGGATTCAAGTGGAAGGAATGTAAACAATGTGAAACAGTTCCGACCGGCTCCGACCGAAACTATCCAAACTGCTTCTTCACATTTTGCCTAATTTATAACAGCCATATAGTGTAACAAGTATGACAATAAATCAGTCGTTTCATGAAAATACTAAAATTTTCAGTCATCTCATGAACTGACTGACCTCCACAGGAATTACATGTAATGACTAACAGTTTTAGTCATTTTACAAAATGACTGGTTTCACAGTTTGACTGTAACATATATATATATATATATATATATATATATATATATATATATATATATATATATATATATATATATATATATATATATATATATATATATATATATATATATATATATATATATATATATATATATATATATATATATATATATATATATATATATATATATATATATATATCTGTTAGGTGATTTTAAGTGTTATTTTTAAAGTGGTTCGTGTGAAGTGATTTGGTTAATGACGCGAACTGTTATCTCACTCGTCACAGGGCCGGTGTTACCGTGGCCTGCTTCACAAGTTGATTGTAGTAGGTGAGATAACACAATAGCCTTTAGTTAAGTGAGGTAGTTGATGTGTGGCCGAGCGGAAGCCGTTATAAGTTCACTTTAGTTCACTTTAGTTCTCTCTCTCACAGGGACATTAAAAGGTGTGTGGTTTTTAGTATAAAAATGGTATTGACAATTTTACACTATAGTTACAAAGTTTATGTGAGCGAGTCACACGAAACGAAAGCAAGCCACACCCAGCGCGCGGACGGAGGAGTCTTCTGCTCGCCACCCGTCACCCGTCTGCTTCTCTTTCTTCGCGTTGCACGCTCGTTTTATTTGCTTATTGATTCGTCCGGAAGGGTGTGGCTTCCGGTGATGAGTTGGGATGATGTGTCATCATTTGCTGATTCTTGCGTTAGCTCAGCATCTGTTCCCACGGCCAAAAGCACTACGTATTGTTAAACATCCTGTGGTGCGACACCGACTCGGTGTCGCAACACACACAGTCATACATTCATATACATCATTCATTCATTCATTTCATCGACGCCTACTCCTAGGAGCTCCCACCAGGGGATGACCACGGCAGAAGAGCTTCCAACTTTCTCTATCCAGACACTCCCTCCTTGCCTGCTCAAAGTTTCTCAAAGATCTTTCCCCCTCTCCCTAACGTACTCTTGAACCCTATCCCTCCATTTCACTGGAGGTCGTCCTCTAGCATTCCCTCCCTCTATCTCACTCACATACACCCTTCTGGTCATCTTGCTCTCCTCCATTCGCTCCATGTGGCCAAACCACTTTAAAGTCTGTCGCTTCACTTCTTCCACCACTCCACACTTCTTCCCTTCACCCCTGTGACACATTCCAAAACGCTCGTACACACTTTCATTACTCATTCCATCCATTCTACTAACACCACAAGCACTCCTCAAATAACTCATTTCCACTGCCTGCACTCTAGACCTCTGACTTTCATTCCAGGCCCACGTTTCACTTGTATATCTGAGGGTTAGTACTACTATTGTATTTCTCAAATCCCTCTTTACCTCCATGCTCACACTTCTGCCATTCATGATTCGTCCCAAAGACCCTACCACCCTTCTTCCTTGCAATGCCCTTTCTCTTATCTCTCCCTCCATACCACCGTGCTTACACATAACTGATCCAAGGTACTTAAACTCATTGACCTCTTCCATTTCTTCACCATTCAAAATTATTTTGCATTCTTTTTCACATTAAATTCCCACTCTATATGGGCATACAACATCTACAACCTCACCTCTACTTCACTCACAAACCATCACTTTACATTTGTTGACATTTACTTTCAGCTTTCTCCTGTTACAGACACTATCAAAAACACTGACCAGATTTTGTAGGTCACTTTCATTTTCTGCAATGAGCACCGTGTCATCAGCAAACAGTATCGAATTCAGTACCCACTTCCTTCCCTCATCAAACAGTCTTACTCCAACTTCTCCAATTTTACCCTTAATTTCTCTAATAACACCATCCATATAAATATTGAATAACCATGGTGACATGACGCACCCTTGTCTTAAGCCCACTTTTACTTCAAAATGTTCACTTGTTTCTTCAGTAATTTTGACACATGCAGATGCATCCTCATAGAAAGACTTTATTGCATTAAGCAGTTTTCCTCCCACACCATAAATCTTTAAAACATCCCACAATGCAATCCAATCGACTCTGTCATAAGCTTTTTCCAAATCCATGAAGGCAGCGTATAGTTTCTTTCCTTTTGCTATTATTTTTTCTACTACCATCCTGGAGGCAAATATCTGATCCACACATCCCCTTCCCTTCCTGAAGCCTCCTTGTATTTCACTGATTTTCTCTTCTGTAAGTCTTTGCACCCTCTCTATTATTATTGTTATTTTTTTTTTACAACAAAGGAGTAAGCTCAAGGGCAAAAAAAAAAAGGAAACAATAATAAAAAAGCCCGCTACTCGCTGCTCCTAAAAAAGAATCATAAGAGGTGGCCGAAAGAGAGGTCAATTTCGGGAGGAGAGGTGTCCTGATACCCTTCTCTTGAAAGAGTTCAAGTCGTAGGCAGGAGGAAATACAGATGAAGGAAGATTGTTCCAGAGTTTACCAGCGTGAGGGATGAAAGAGTGAATATGCTGGTTAACTCTTGCATAAGGAGTTTGGACAGTATAGGGATGAGCATGAGTAGAAAGTCGTGTGCAGCGGGGCCGCGGGAGGGGTGGAGGCATGCAGTTAGCAAGTTCAGAAGAGCAGTCAGCGTGGAAATATCGATAGAAGATAGAAAGAGAGGCAACATCGCGACGGAATTTAAGAGGTAGAAGACTTTTCCATATACCTTTCCGGGTATACTCAGGAGACATACCTCTATAGCTCCCACATTCCCCTCTCCTGCCCTTCCCCTTGTAAACTGGGACAATGATGGCTTTCGTCCAGTCTGCTGGCACCCCCCCCCCTCCCCTCCTATGCTACTTCACATATTCATTCACACATACATTCATATACACATGATAAAATATATATATATATATATATATATATATATATATATATATATATATATATATATATATATATATATATATATATATATTACATCGCTCGGTCCCCTAAAAGTCGCGACCCCGCGACTCACCCCACCTTTAAAATTAGGGTACCTACCCATGTTACAGTCGCGCAATGTGTACTAGCTAAGCGTGGTCTTGTTACAGTTGCTTTAAAGATTATCACACAAGTCAGAGCCCGCCTAACGATACAACATAGGGAAATGCCAATGATAATAATCATGGAAGTAACAAGAAATGGGTAATGTACATACAGGTTGAGGTAAACAGGGCTAGAGTCATGGACGTGGAAGCTGAGTTCTATTCCGAGAAAACAAAATAATAGCTCGAAAAATTATTTACATGATACATCCTAGAAAAATTAAATTGACTAAACTGTCATTAGGATACATGGTAATGGAGCTATTTGGAATAGTAAAAATCCTTGAAGAAGATCTGCTACACACTGAACCTTCGAGTCACACCTTGACACAAAACTGTCGCAGAGAAACACTCATCCGTGGCGTGACAATTAATTGCCAGTGTCGTTACCCTCGGCACGACTTTGAGACGGGCGGGGTCTGCAACAATAGATGAGGGTGTGTGAAAAGAGGTAATGTTATCCGTAGAGTCTCCTAATAGTTACAATGTGATAACAAGGACAAGTCTGGAGAGCCTAAGAATCATCGGCTGTCAGCACCACTGACTCTTGATACTCCGTTTTTCAGGTTTACAGTACTATAAAAAAAAAATCCAGTCACCAAGTTGTGAAATCACCGTTGTAACAAGTGTCACTGAAATATATAATTCCAGCATAATTGATTAAAATAATTCCAGCATTAATAAACATCAATTAAAAAGACAAATTTCCACCTATCCCCCGATCGTAACGAACGTGGATGACTGACATTTGTGACGTCAAAAATAATTCCCGTAACGGGTAACAGTGGTGTGTCAAGCAAAAGGGCAAATAAGACTTGACTGCTTACTTCCAAAACTTACAGATATTCACATGCTGGTTACAATATAAGTTAGGGACAGCATCTGCTCAAGTTTAGTTAAGTCTGTCTTGGCAGATAAAAATGTCTGTTTCAAGCAGAAGCACATGAGGTTCAAGGTTAAAAAGTTCCTATCCTTTTGTTATTCTACACCCTCGGTTTCTACGGCTCCAAAAAACTAAGAAGACTGACTGCCTTACATCAACTCAGCGATAAAAGAAAATAGTGGGTTAGAGTGAAAAGTATTACTCAAGCACTCCCCTCTCGCATGAAAAGATGCGAGGATGCAGGTTATAGTCGTGTGGTGGAAAGTAGGACAAAGCAGTGTCAGGCTGAACCTCAAGCCGGCGCTAGTCTTTGGAGACGATTACTATGCACAATTCTGTGAATTAAAAAGTAGATCGTAAAGCTCAAATTTCCGTCCACCTACTTATCTGACTATTTATACCTAAAGAACGGGTAAAAGAACACACCAAGGATTTTTTTAATATTTTTTTTATTACCGCTGGTGACACCCAAAAAGGTTTAGGTCAGAGGGTCGCGAAGGCCCCCTTCCCGACGAACGTGTCGACGGCAAAAGAAGCTTCAAAAGTACCCAAATTTACTTTAAGTGCCATAAAAGTTGGCTGACTGCACGCGGCCACGATATATTCAAACAAAGTACTACCGTTCGGCCCAATCGCAGTCTGATTTCCATTCGACTTCAGAGTTTCTACTCTGGGTTGTTATAGGGGGCACGTTCGGTTTTCCCTGAGCGAGAACCCTTTTTGTGCCTATTGTCCTTCTCTTCAATTTTGGACTTGAGTTTAAGTACAAAATAGTGCAGGTTGTCAGTGGGGCTGTAGTCAAGGGACATTGAACTCCTTCGAAGAGGAACTTTAAGGACAATCATGTACACAAGGAACTCTATAAAAAAAAATCCTTGTTTTAAACACGAGATCAAATCAGTAGACAGCCGATAGGCGTCCACTGGCCTGTTAAAAAGGCCACTCGTTTGCAGTGTCCACAGCAAATTTACACCCTTTACGAGGCTGTGTTCCCCATCTTCCCCAAATGTTTCAAGAAAAAGTAACCGAAACGCATCATAATTCTTCCGTTCCGTGAACGCGCTCCAGTTTATGAGAGCCGCGGTTCCTGTTCCGGGTTTGACCCTAGAGCGGCTGAGAGATATTTTATCTCCCGGATCTGACACGAATGAAATGTTCATGACAACCTCACATTGAAACAAGAAGTCCCTGACCGAATAATCTGCCTCCGTACCTGGGATATGCCTAACTGCTGTTGCTGTTAGTGGGAGATTAGGGGCAGAAGCCATTGTGGGATTAGTAAGGTAAGTAAATACCTCTTGGTTGCTCATGCAGCTTAGAAGAAGGAGGAGCAAGCACCCTTTGAAGACTGCTACCACTCCTGACATGACAGTTACCGTTATCCTTGACGTCAATGTCCTTTCCCTTTACCCACTCCTCATAGTCCTCGGTGAGAGCTTGTAATTTCGGGTAAGGTTTCTCTGCCATTATATATATATATATATATATATATATATATATATATATATATATATATATATATATATATATATATATATATATATATATATATATCAAGAAACTGTCTTTAACTGAAAAACATCTCAACAAACCACTTGTGCCAGGATCGAACCGTACTTTCTGAATAGAAATCAAGGCATACCATGCCACCTGATGAGCTAAAAGACTCACGCCAGAGGTTTGGGTCGGAAAGAACTTTAATCAATCCCAGACAAGTGGCACAAGTGGTTTGTTGAGATGTTTTTCTGTCGGTTAAAGACAGTTTCTTGATATATATACCACGGCGTTGTGTCGTCTGGGATTGATTAAAGTTCTTTCCGACTGCCCCGAGCGTGAGCGAGACTTCTTCACCTTTCATTCCTCGTAAGAGGGTAAGTCAGGTTGGCTGATTAAATGCAACCTCTGGCGTGAAGTCTTTTAGCTCATCAGGTGGCATGGTTGGTATGCGCCTTGATTTCTATTCAGAAAGTACGGGTTCGATTCCTGGCACAAGTGGTTTGTTGATATATATATATATATATATATATATATATATATATATATATACTTTTTTATAGCAAAGGAGACAGTTCAAGGGCAAGAAAAAGGAAACAATAGCGAAAAAAAAGCCCGCTACTCACTGCTTCTAAAAAGAGTGGCCGTAAGATAGGTCAATTTCGAGAGGAGAGGTGTCCTTTTGAAAGAGTTCAAGTCGTAGGCAGAATGAAATGCAGATGAAGGAAGATTGTTCCAGAGTTTACCAGTGTGAGGGATGAAAGAGTGAAAATGCTGGTTAACTCGTGCGTAAAGAATTTGGACAGTAAAGGGATGAGCTTGAGTAGAAAATTGTGCGCGGCGAGGCCGCGGGAAGGGGGGAGGCATGCAGTTAGCAAATTCAGAAGAGGAGTCAGCGTGAATATATCGATAGAAGATAGTCAACATGGCGGCGGAATTTAAGAGGTAGAAGACTATCAATAAGAGGAGGAGAGCTGAAGAGACGAAGATCCTTAGACTCCACTCTGTCCGAGCTGTGTGAGTGGAGCCCCCCCACACGTGAGATGCATATTCCATACGAGGGCGGACAAGGCCCCTGTATATAGATAGCAACTCTGCGGTGGGGAAGAACTAGCGGAGACGATACAGAATGCCCAACCTAGAGGAAGGTGATTTAGTGAGAGAGATGTGAAGTTTTCAGTTAAGATTTTTAGTTAAGGACTGACCGAGGATGTTTAGTGTTGAAGAAGGTGACAGCTGAGTGTTATTGAAGATTAGGGGATAGGTGTTTGGAAGATTGTGTCGAGTTGATAGGTGGAGAAATTGGGCTTTTGAGGCATTGAAGAACACAAGGTTCCTTTTACCCCAATCGGAAATGATAGCAAGGTCTGAGGTTAATCGTTCTGCTGCCTCCAATCTGGAGTCATGTAATTCCTGTTGAGAGAGTCTTCTGTTGAATGAAGTTGAATTATGCAGAGTGGAGTCATCAGCTTATGGGTGGATATGACAGTTTGATATGGAAAGATAATTGATGAATAACAGAAAGAGAGGGGTGATAGGACAGAGCCCTGTGGAACACCACTGTTGATAGGTTTAGGGGGAGAACAGTGATCGTCTACTGTGGTCGCGGTATAGGGCTGCCTCCATGAATCGTCTTAGGGTCTGTCATAACAACATCCTCAAGCAGCTTCCGGGGCTTCCTAGATGGACTAGCTCATCCGTGGCCTTCACTGGGCACAGGATGAACTGTCTGGCTGTGCTGCGTCGCCACGAAGCGTACAATATGTGGAACAATCGGGGAACTCCATCATCATCTTCATCAGACAGAGCTCGGTCTATGTATGTGGATCTATCCGCCGGGAGTGGCTGGGCCTTCTGTTCGTGTAGATTGTGTATAAGTGTGCCGTGCACACGCATATATAATTATAAGTTTATATATATCTCGATTGATCTCGTTCGTTTACTTGTCTGTTTATATATATATATATATATATATATATATATATATATATATATATATATATATATATATATATATATATATATATATATATATATATATATATGCCGATGGGCGAAATAAAATTATTATTATTATTATTATTATTATTATTATTATTATTATTATTATTATTATTATTATTATATATACTGTGGCGGTGGTAGGCGGTGGCTGAGTGGTTAGCGTGCGGGCTCTGCATTCACCGCGTGCTGGACGACGCGGGTTCGAATCCCCACGCTACCACCTGGGATTTTTCAGTCGCCCCCGAGTGGTCTAAGACTACCCACATACTGTCTTGAAGACCACCCATCAACCTGGACTCTAGAAGACACCGTTCAAGTGAATGAAGAATGAGTTCCGGGGGGGCAGCATGAGCCAAGAATAAATGGCGGCACTATAAAAGTTGCCTGCGTCATGACGAGCTTTGACCGACCACCAGGCCCTTGAAGAAAGCCTACCGGGGCTATAGGCGAACACGTGAAACAAAATATATATATATATATATATCTATATAGATATATATATATATATATATATATATATATATATATATATATATATATATATATATATTGGGTAGGCGGTGGCTGAACGGATAGCAAGACGGCCCCGCGTTCAGGAGGACGCGAGTTCAATCCCCGACCGGTGCCACCAAGCTGGGATTTTTCAGCCGCAGCCGAGTGGCTTAAAACTACCCACATGCTGTCCAGAAGAACACCTATCAACCCGGACTCTAGATTCTAGGATTAGAGATGAGCTCCGGGAGGGCAGCATGAACCAATGCAAGATGGCGCTACTATAAACACTCGCCTGCGCCAGAACGGGCTGGGCCGACCATCAGGACCCACCGGGACGAAGCCTTGGACCGACCATCAGGATCCACCGGGAAGAAGCCTACCGGCGCAATAGGTCGCGACGTAAAAAAAAAAAAAAAAAACGTTTTTGCTTGTGGCGCCGGTAGGCTTTCTTAATAGAGGTTTTGCAGTGACGTCACGAAATAGCGTCGTCTGTACCTTGTGCGTCGTCTGCAAACCCGTTGGGGTCATCTCCCCAGCAGAGTGAGCAGACGGACCACGTGTGCCCCATCCCCAAGTCACTACCCGCGGGCAAATGACAGGACCCTCAGCATCATTTGTGTTAAGTGATTACGCGAGATCGCTTGAGGATGCTGCGAAGCTAAGATATATCGAACAAATTAGTGCTTTTGGAGGAGGAGACTGGTAGACTGGCTGTCTAGCTGGCTGGCTGTCTGGCTGACTGGTGGGTTGACTGGTTGCCTGGTGGGTTGATTGGCTGGCTGATTGGTAAACTGACTGTCTGTCTAACTGACCGACTGGATGGCTGACTGGTTGACTGGATGACTGACTGGGTGGTTGATTGACTGTCTGATTGGTTTGCTGGCTGGCTGGTTGACTGGCTGATTGGTTGGTTGGCTGACTGTCTGGCTGGTCGGTCGACTGGCTGTCCCTCTGCCTGGCCGATCTCCTGTTGCTGACCAGTGATGCCCAGGTAGGCAGCACAGGCAGGCAAGCAGGTGAGGGCAAGTGACGACAGGTACGTGAGGGCAGGTGACGGCAAGTCATCTTACACTACGCACTCTCTGAGGATCACTTCCCTGCGTACACTTATGTACTCCACCCAGCACTGAGCTCTGTCCCTCTGTGCACTTTGCCTCCACTGAATTTCCTTTCCTATTTTCTTCCCCTGCTTGAGCGCCGCCATGCGTGTTTACCTCCGCCATCTCATGTAAATCCCGTTCCATAGTAATCCACCGCCACACAATAAGCTAGGGGACCCGGGGCAATACCTAAATGAGTGTTACCTCATGTAATAATTTAATCAGTCTTTCCTGTAATATTTACCTCTGACAAAATGAGCACTGCAGAGTCGAGATGAAGCAGACGGCCGCCAGTTTTCCCTCCTCACAGCTGCTATCCACTTCCCCCGCCCTTCTGGATTCGCTGAAAATCTATAAATGACACAGTAGCTCTCCCGTGTCGGTTAGAACATCCAACCGCACAGCATACGTATCCCATGACGAACACACAGAGCACTTGTGCAGCCGCCACTAAGGTTTGCTTTGATAAGTGAAGACCGCCACTGACCACCAAGATGGCCGTGCAGGCCCGCGCTACCCCCGCACCCCCACTAATGACGTCAGCTGCAAAACCTCTATAGGGCCTGATGGTCGGCCCCAGTCTGTTGTAGCGCAGGCAAATGTTTATAGTGGAGTCATCATCTCTTGGCTCATGCTGCCCCCGGAGTTCATTCTTAATTCACTTTAACAGTTCCAGGGTCCGGGTTGATAGGTGGTCTTCAGGACAGCATGTGGGTATTCTTAGTGAATGAAAAATCTTATGTGGTGGTGGCGGATTTGCACCCACGTCGTCCATGTCGCGGCGAACTCGGGGCCCACACGGTAACCACTCAGTCATCGCCTCCCTAATATATATATATATATATATATATATATATATATATATATATATATATATATATATATATATATATATATATATATATATATATATATATATATATATATATATATATATATATATATATATATATATATATATATATATATATATATATATATATATATATATATATATATATATATATATATATATATATATATATATATATATATATATATATATTTCATTCTGTGGAACACCATCTCTCCTCCTCTAAACCCCACCTTCTCTTCCTGACCGAAACACAGGTTTTTGAGGCTACTGACAGAAACCTCTACTCCGTTCCGTCTTACTATCTCTATCCTAAATTTCAATCCAAAACTGGATGTTGCGCCTACGTGCGCAACGACATCACTTGCTCTCGTGCCCACGACCTTGACTCTTCTGAATTTTCCACCATCTGGCTAAGACTTCAATGTCATTCTATTACTAAATACATATGTGCTGTTTATCTCTCACCTAACTCTACTAACTATGTAAAATTCTTTGACTATTTGAACTCTAAAGTGGAGCACATCTTGACTCACTCTCCCTTCGCTGAAATCTCCTTCTTGGGAGATATCAATGTTCACCACCAGCTTTGGCTTTCATCCTCCTGCACTGACCAGCCTGGTAAACAAACCTACAACTTTGCTCTCCTCAACGACCTAGAGCAGTTGGTTCAGCACCCTACTCGTATTCCCGACCGTCTTGGAGACAGGCCCAACATTCTAGACCTCTTCCTTACCTCTAATCCTTCTGCTTACTCTGTCAAACTGTTCTCTCCGTTGGGCTCCTCCGGTCATAACCTTATTTCTGTTTCCTGTCCTATTGCTAATGTACATCCTCTGGACCCGCCGAAGAAGCGATGCTTCTGGCATTTTGCTTCAGCTCGGTGGGACGACCTGCGGATGTACTTTTCCGATTACCCGTGGAATGATTACTGCTTCCAGGATAGAGACCCCTCTGTGTGTGCCCAGCGCATCACATGGGTGATTGTCTCTGGAATGGAGGCACACATTCCACGTACTTTCTTTACTCCTCATGCTAAAAGCCTTGGTTTAATCACGCTTGTTCTCGTGCTGTCAAAGATAGAGAGGCAGCTCACAAAAGGTTCCAGAGCCTTCGAACTCCCACTAACTTTGACCTTTACATTTCAGCCCGGAATCGTGCCAGATCTATTCTCCGACTTACCAAAACTTCTTTTATTAATTGAAAATGTCAACACCTTGCTTCTTCTAATTCTTCCCGTGACTTCTGGCATCTAGCCAAAAATATCTCCTCCAATTTCACTTCTTCCTCTTTCCCTCCTCTCCTTAACCCTGACGGCAGCACTGCCGTCTCATCTGTCTCTAAAGCTGAGCTCTTCGCTCAAACTTTCTGTAAGAACTCCACCCTGGACGATTCTGGGCATATTCCTACTACTCATCCCCCCTCTGACTCCTTTATGCCTGTTATTAAGATTCTTCCAAATGATGTTTTCTATGCCCTCTCTGGTCTCAACTCTCAGAAGGCTTATAGACCTAATGGAGTGCCTCCTATTGTCCTTAAAAACTGTGCTTCTGTGCTGACACCCTGCCTGGTCAAACTCTTTCGTCTCTGCCTATCAACATCTATCTATCCTTCCTGCTGGAAAAATGCCTTTGTACAGCCTGTGCCTAAGAAGGGTGACCGTTCCAATCCCTCAAACTACCGCCCTATAGCTTTACTTTCCTGTCTATCTAAAGCTTTTGAATCAATCCTTAACCGGAAGATTCAAAAGCACCTTTCCACCTCTAACCTTCTATCTGATCGCCAGTATGGATTCCGAAAGGGGCGTTCTACTGGCGATCTTCTTGGTCTCTTAACTGACTCTTGGTCATCCTCTCTTAGCCATTTCGGTGAAATTTTCTCTGTTGCGCTAGACATATCGAAAGCCTTCGATAGAGTCTGGCACCAGTCTTTGCTTTCTAAACAGCCCTCTTTCGGGTTCTATCCCTCTCTCTGTTCCTTTATCTCCAGTTTCCTTTCCGGCCGTTCTATCTCTGCGGTGGTAGACGGTCACTGCTCTTCCCCTAAACCTATCAACAGTGGCGTTCCACAGGGCTCTGTCCTATCACCCACTCTCTTCCTGTTATTCATCAATGATCTTCTTTACATAACAAACTGTCCTGTCCAAGCCGACGACTCCACTCTGCATTATTCAACTTTTTTCAATAGAAGACCATCACAACAGGAAATACACGACTCCAGACTGGAGGCTGCAGAAAGCTTAACCTCAGACCTTGTTATCATTTCCGATTGTGGCAGAAGGAACCTTGTGTCCTTCAATGCCTCAAAAACTCAATTTCTCCACCTATCAACTCGACACAATCTTCCGAACACCTATCCCCTATTCTTCGACAACACTTAGCGGTCACCTTCTTCAACACTAAACATCCTCGGTCTATCCTTAACTCAAAATCTCAACTGGAAACTTCATATCTCCTTTCTTGCTAAATCAGCTTCCTCGAGGTTGGGCGTTCTGTATCGTCTCCGGCCTTGTCAGCCCTCGTATGGAGTATGCATCTCACGTGTGGGGGGGCTTCACTCACACAGCTCCTCTGGACAGAGTGGAGTCTAAGGCTCTTCGTCTCATGAGCTCTCCTCCTCCTACTGATAGCCTTCTACCTCTTAAATTCCGCCGTGATGTTGCCTCTCTTTCTATCTTCTATCGATATTTCCACGCTGACTGCTCCTCTGAACTTGCTAACTGCATGCCTCCCTCCCGCTGCACGCGACTTTCTGCTCATCCCTACACGGTCCAAACCCCTTATGCAAGAGTTAACCAGCATCTTCACTCTTTCATCCCTCACGCTGGTAAACTCTGGAACAATCTTCCTTCATCTGTATTTCTTCCTGCTTACGACTTGAACTCTTTCAAGAGGAGGGTATCAGGACACCTCTCCTCCCGAAATTGATGTTTCTTTCGGCCTCCTCTTTTAAATCTTTTTTGGGAGCAGCGAGTAGCAGGCTTTTTTTTATTTTTTTGTGCCCATGAGCTGCCTCCTTGTTGTAATATATATATATATATATATATATATATATATATATATTTATACATATAAAAATATATATATATATATAGATATATATATAAATATATTAATATATATATATATTTATATATATATATAAATATATATATATATATATATATATATATATATATTTTTTTTTCTTTTTTCTTACAACAAAGGAGAGAGCTCAAGGGCACACAAAAAAGAAACAATAATAAAAAAAAGCCCGCTACTCGCTGCTTCTAAAGAGAATCAAAAGAGGTGGCCGAAAGAGGGGTAAATTTTGGGAGGAGAGGTATCCTGATACCCTCCTCTTGAAAGAGTTCAAGTCGTAGGCAGGAGGAAATACAGATGAAGAAAGATTGTTCCAGAGTTTACCAGCATGAGGGATGAAAGAGTGAAGATGCTGGTTAACTCGTGCGTAAAGGATTTGGATAGTATAGGGATGAGCATGAGTAGAGTGTCGCGTGCAGCGGGGCCGCGGGAGAGGTGGAGGCATGCAGTTAGCAAGTTCAGAAGAGCAGTCAGCGTGAAAATAACGATAGAAGATAGAAAGAGAGGCAGCATGGCGGCGGTAATTAAGAGGCAGAAGACTATCAGTAAGAGGAGAGCTGATGAGACGAAGAGCCTTAGACTTCACTCTGTCCAAGAGAGCTGTGTGAGTGGAGCCCCCCACACGTGAGAGGCATACTCCATACGAGGGCGGGCAAGGCCCCTGTATATGGATAGCAACTGTGCGGGGGAGAAGAACTGGCGGAGATGATACAGAATGCCCAACCTCGAGGAAGATGATTTAGTGAGAGCGGAGATGTGAAGTTCCCAGTTAAGATTTTGAGTTAAAGATAGACCGAGGATGTTTAGTGTTGAAAATGGTGACAGCTGAGTGTTGTCGAAGAGTAGGGGATAGGTGTTTGGTCGAAGAATAGGGGATAGGTGTTTGGAAGATTGTGTCGAGTTAATAGGAGGAGAAATTGGGCTTTGAGATAGTGAAAGACACAAGGTTTCTTTCACCCCAATCGGAAACGATAGTAAGGTCTGAGGTTAAGGGGACTTTCTACCCCTATCTTTTACATGTTAACGTATAAGCTTATTTCTCTTTCATTTTTCTATCTACGATCATGGTTTTTTAACATGTTATATTTCAATCCTTTTCTAATAACGTGTAAGGCTTAGATTTTTTATATATATCATAGATTTTTTTTATAATTTTTTGAAAAAGGGGGGTATACACCTATTTAAATAAAATAAAAAAAATATATAAAATAGCACAATAGATAAAAAAGGCGCCTTTGACGCTGTTGCAGACACGTTGAGCTTTAAAATGCACTTTGTTTCATGAAAATCGGTTCATAAATATAGAAAATTTAAATGTTTTAGTACGAAAAAATGCTTTTTTTCAGGAGAGCTAAAAGAAGAAAAACTTTGCAATTTCTTTAATAACTCCATTTCTTTTTGCCCTACAACTATGATTTTTGGTATGGAAGTACTTCTACACATACCTGATCACATGTAAATAAATCAATGGCATACAGTGTTTCTAACCTAATGAGCCTTTGCCGGTCCTCTATGAACCTCACCACTGGGGGTTCTCGGATAAGCAGTTTCGTCGTGAAAGGGTGTTTTTGTACCAGTGGTGGGCTCCTTCCCTTCACTCAACTGCAAATCCAACCCAATGCCACACTAAAACTCTCCTGCAGCATAGCTATCATCACTGGCTTCCCTCTTGCGCTTCTTTGGTGTGGAGCGTTGCGCTTGCCGGAGTCTTGCCTTATCCTTCAACTGGAGCCGATGAAGAATGCCAGAGTTGATGGACCCATTTTCAATGATGCTCTTTTATCCAAAGTAGACTGAAGACCCACATTTTTAATAAAATCTTCATCTTCAGAGGTAGGAGATGTAACAGGAGTACTTGTAGCAGTAGATGGACCAGCTGGAGCAACAGGTGGTGGTGGTATGCTACTCACCGTAGGTCTTGACTCGTCATCACCACGGTTTTTCCTCTCCAACCACTGCTTATAGCCCTTCTGTAGCTTCTGCAGTTTCCTGTGCTTCTTTCCCATCCATGGAAATGGAGTAGGGAATGGTGAAACAAACAAAAAAACCAGCGTTTCCCCGGATGTAAACAACCACATCCGCTGATCAGCTGATAAGACTCCTCTTCCTCCTTTTCCTCCATCCTCTATCGCCGGCCACGGGTTAGAGAAAACGTATAGGAAGCAAGGGGAGCCTAAAAAAAAAAAATGCGTGTGAAGAAATTACCACTTTCACATTGAAAAAACAGCTTTTCGGGATTTTTAAAGATATTTGACAGCTACTGACAACTGTCAGCGGCCCTTTACACGCCCGGCTAGCCCTTTAAATGTGCGACGCGGCGTATTTGCGTTACGCAAAATTAAAGGTCTTTTTTATTAGGATTGGAATATCGAATAAAAAAAAAAAACATTTTTTCAAAATATCTCAGGTAGAAAGTCCCCGGTTAATCGTTCTGCAGCCTCCAGTCTGGAGTCACGTAATTCCTGTTGAGAGGGTTTTCTGTTGAAAGAAGTTGAATAATGCAGAGTGAAGTCATCAGCGTATGAGTGGATAGGAGTTTGTTTTGGAAAGATCATTGATGAATAAGAGGAAGAGAGTGGGTGATAAAACAGAGCCCTGTGGAACACCACTGTTGATAGGTTTAGGGGAAGAACAGTGACTGTCTACCACGGCAGAGATAGAACGGCTGGAAAGGAAACTGGAGACAAAGGAACAGAGAGAAGGACAGAATCCGAGAAAGGGCAGTTTAGAAAGCAGACTTGTGCCAGACTCTATCGAAAGCTTTTGATGTCTAGCGCAACTGAGAAAGTTTCACCGAAACGGCTAAGAGAGGATGACCAAGAATCAGTTAAGAGAGCAAGAAGATCGCCAGGATCGGCAGGACTGGGTTCGAATCACACCTCTTGGAGTCGGCGTTCACTTTACCCACCTATTCATCCTCCATTTTGAATTGGGCGATAATGGGTACCGGGGGAAACTTCGTGAAGGTAAAATGTGGTTACCCGGATGTCACACGGTCTCTTATGTCCCGTGGTAATGGTTTCTTACTAACCACGGGCTCAAGATCAAGAGTCACTGCGACGGAAGTGACCACCATGGTCACGCGCCACTGTAGCATTTGCCCTCAAATTTCCTGAAATTACTCGGGAGCGCCGTAATTTCTAACCTTAAATATAAAAGAAACCTTCGGTTTTGACATGTCCAGTTATATACTATTTTCCTTCTCATCTTTCGCTTATGTGAAAAAATATTCCAAAGTTGGTTTATTAAAACAATGTTTTGAGCTTTATTTCTTTTCGTGATAAAAGAAAAAGAAACGGCATCATTCGTCTCCTAACGATGATGCAGACTGTTGCTAAAAGTATCACCCTGGGCACTAATAATGACCTAATGACCTAACGCCCTGCCACTAACGTTGCCATTTGACGCATATGTGGGAGTTTTATTGGCATTGTCATCCAAGATCATTCATCGCAACCTGACGCAGATATATATCAGTTATAAGAACATAAGAACATAAGAACGCAGGAGTCTGCAAGAGGCCGGTAGGCCTGTACGAGGCAGCTCCTTTGACCCTAAGCTCCCGTGTATCTAACCCCACCTATTATCGCTGTCCATGAATTTATCTAGTCTATTTTTGAATGTGACAATTGTATTGGCACTCACCACATGACTGCTAAGCCTATTCCACTCATCCACCACCCTGTTAGTAAACCAATTTTTGCCTATGTCCCTGTTGAATCTGAATTTATCCAGTTTAAACCCGTTACTTCGTGTCCTACCCGGTTCTCTTACCAACAAAACCTTATGAATGTCTCCCTTATTAAAGCCCTTCATCCATTTATAAACCTCGATCATGTCTCCACGCACCCTTCGCCTTTCTAGAGAATGCAAGTTTAACTGTTTGAGTCTTTCCTCGTATGGCAAGTTTCTCAACCCCTGAATCATCTTAGTCATCCTCCTCTGCACCGATTCTAACATTTTGATATCCATTCTATAGTAGGGTGACCAGAACTGAACCGCATAGTCAAGATGAGGTCTAACTAATGCTAAATATAGTTTGAGGAAGACTTCGGGGCTTCTGTTGCTTACGCTCCTTGAAATAAATCCCAGTACCCTATTAGCTCGATTTCTAGCTTGAATGCATTGTGCCCTTGGACGGAGATCAGAGCTCACTAAGACCCCTAAATCCCTCTCGCACCCAGACCTACTTATGAGAGTGTCATTTAAGCAATAGTTATGTGAGGGGTTGTTCCTACCTACATTAACCTACCTATTAACAGTGCCATTGGATATATTAGTCCTACACTGACACAGGTGTGGGCAGTGTTATTGACGGTATCGGCCTAGTAACTATTCGCTACCTGACGCAGGTGTAGATGTACTATTACGATTGTCATCCCTGCAATTACTCGCCAGTTGAGGCATAAGGAAATAATACTAAGAGTGTCAGCACAGAGGGTCTCTGTCCCGGAAGACGTAATCATTATACAGGAAATTGGAAAATTATAACCCTCAGGTCATCCCACCAAACTGAAGCATAATGCAAGAAGCGCGCCGCCTCTTTGCTGGTTGTCGCATATAATCTGAGGACCCCCATCAGTGAGGTATACACCATAACTATACAACTAAAAGAAAAGATGGAAAGATATGATCCTAGATGGACTGCCTGACACACCCCTGCAGGTGATTTACCGTACAGCAAGTGATGAGTAGCTTTGTTGAAGTAGTAGTAGATGAAATATTTTGACAATTTTAACGACGCAATATGTGTATGCGTTCTCGGGTGATACATGTTAGAATCAAGGAAATCGTGTGATAAATGGAAGAAATAAAAGCTTCGGAAAGTGGATCACGACCAACCGCTCCACTCGCCTTGAAAAAAATGTTCTAAACCTGGTTCCTATAAATGGCAACCGGCTTATACATCTGACCCTGCACATAAATGGAAGGTTTACACACATTTGTAAAATGTTACTTTATTTATTTAATTTCGCCTATGGCGCAGGTGGGTTTCCTTGATGGGGCCTGGTGGTCGGTCGCAGCACGCGTCATGGCGAAGGGAAGTGTATATAGTGGCACCGTCTTGCTTGGCTCATGCTGGCCCCCAGGGCTCATGTTTGATTCTCTCTCAGAGAGAATCTGAAGTTCGAGTAGATAGGTAGTCTTCAGTACATCTTATGGGTAGTCTAATACCACTCGGCGATAACAGAATAATTGCCAGCTTGTTTGTAGTAACGGGCGGGACGAGAACATGCGTCCTCCTGGACGACGCGCCAGCGCGCTGACCATTCAGGCACCGCCTCCCCTTTTTCACTGTTTTAGATTTACCTTTGAACACGCTCCATGCAGTCCAAATTGATAATAAAGCCAACTCTTTATTGGTTTCGTTTCCTTCATTTCCGCTTTTCAATAAACGTTGCACTTTGACACTTCCAGCTTCATTTAACCTTTGTAAACAATAGTATCACAAGCAGTAATATGTATAGGAGCATCTCAGTAGCAAAAGTAACCATAAAATCAGCAGCACCTGCATCACTTACAGCACCAACAACAGCTGCCTCACCACTACCACCAATAGCAAGAGCAACAGCAGAAACAAAACAACAACACCCAATAATATACCAAGCCCAAACGCCTCGCAACTTCACATCCTTTCTGGCTCAGCGGCTCTGCTTCGAGGATTCGGGTTCTCGCAGATTGAAAGGGACGGAATAAAACTAAAATAGCGGCTTGACTCGCCGTTCCAGGGGCAGCGGCGGGGCAGGGCAGGTGGGGGATGGTTCACTCACTTTATATAAGTCAGTCCACGTGTATTTGGCTTGATTCTCTGCCTTTCGTCTTAGAAGTGGGGGGGAGGGCAAAAGTTGGAGGAGAGGAGAGGGACGAAAGAGGTCGAGGAGATGGAGGTGGAGCAGGTAGGGTGAAAGGACTTTCCTTCTATTGGATATTGAGCTCTTTGGGTAAGGGAAGAGGATGAGCTTGACGACGAGGAGGAGGAAAAGGAGGGGCACGAAATGGAAGATTGAGAGGGAGGAAGTAGGAGTAAGGAAAAGGGAGGATAAAAGGGTCAAGGGTGGTAAAGGAGAGAGCAAGGAGAGGAACTGCTAACAAAAAGACGTGGAAAGGAAACAGGGAAAGGATGAACAGACAGATAATATATGAACGGAGGCCAGGGAGATGAAAAGAGGGGAAGGGCGAGAAGGAAGGAAAAGATAAAAAAATAGAAAGAAAGGGAAGAAAGAATATAAGAACAGAGGCGAATTAAGAAGATAAATATAGGGGAGAAAGCTAGAAGGAAAAGGAAAGAATGGAGATAAGTGGATTCATTCTAGAGAAGAGCTGGACAGGGAGGAAAAGGACATAGAAAATTTCATCTGCGAGAAACGGAAGGAAAGAGTTCAGAGATGAGAAAAATATTGTTAAGGGGAGGGAATAGGTGATGGATGAGAGCAAGGGATACGGACCTGCACGAGAAGGAAAGAATAAATAAAAAAAGGAAGAAAAGAAAATATGGACATAACTGGAAATAAGGAAAATGAAAAAAAATGGATAAAGTAAGAAAAGAAAAGAAAGAGAGGAAAAAGTATGGCAAAATTAAGACATACAGGAGAATAGAGGGAAGAGGAGGGAAAGATATTAAAGGAACGGTAAAGAGAAAACTTAAATAGGAGGAGGAGGGACATGCATCCAGAGAGAGAGAGAGAGAGAGAGAGAGAGAGAGAGAGAGAGAGAGAGAGAGAGAGAGAGAGAGAGAGAGAGAGTTTCCATAGCTATTTAGACCACACAGGCCGTATAATTCAAATTAGGTGGTCAGTCCTTTACCTTGAGTGAAATTTCATGACATCTAATGGCCACCAACACTTTTCATTCCTTCTTGAGCGACTATTAAGGTGGATGAGGTGAAGCTCGAGCTTGTTTTTAAGTGAATCAATCGTGTTGCACTGGACCACTGAAGGAAGGAGTTTATTCCATTCTCGTATTACAATGCTGATGGGGACAAAATGGTACAGCTTTAATATATTTGTCTGCGCTTTTCTGTGCCATTATATATCGTTCGAAACGTGTTGTCGATCATAAACAATTTATATTTGTCCACATTCGTAAAATCACATAACAATTGATTATTTTGAGGCATCCGATCAGTTTTCCTCGGATGCAACATTTCTCATGAGACAGCATGTTAAAATATGATACCTTTCCATCGTAAGGTTAGTTGCGCAAGGAAGAGCTAATTTTTGTTGCGTCGCCTGATCAACACTGTGATGCCAAACCTGGAGATTCTTCTGCGCAACCCTCCATTGAGGGCCCTTCCTACCCCATGCACTTAATGGCAGGATCTATGGACTCCATGGACTCCTGAAAGCCTCGTTAAGGAAGTTTTGTGAGAACAAACCCCGTGAGTGGCACCGTTACCTCATACCAACTTTATTCGCCCTCAGGGAGATACAAAGTGACAGAACCGGGTTTTCAGCCTTCGACCTGCTGTATGGCCGCTCTGTACGGGGATCTTTAACAGTACTACGGGACCTAAGGGAAGACCGCAGCATTGAAGACCAAGAGCGTGATACCTTCCAGTATATCATCGAGCTGCGGGACAAACTGGATGAGTGCGCGAAGATTGCTGCCCGGAATGCCGACGTGAGTACCACCCGATACAAGGCCTACTTTGATGTTAGGTCCCAGGATCGCCAGTTTAAGCCCGGAGACGAAGTGCTGGTGTTGCTGCCAAGCGACAAGAAGCGGCTACTTCTCTCTCTGATAAGGTAATGGAAAGGCGCAACAAGGTCGACTATGTCATAGCCGAACCCAAGGGACCCAAATTGTATCATGTTAAAATCCTAGAGCGCTACTACCGCCGCGCACAGGTTGGGCTGGCTTCTGTGTTTGATGAAATTTCCCCTCTAGCCGACCTGGATGAAGAAGCCGACCAGGAAACGGTAGCTGCTGTCCTCCAAAACGACTACCATCCTGACGTGGATCCAGCAGTAACTCTGCCCGTGACTCCGGATGGCCTAACCGACGATCCACCGACTAGCCGCCATCCTGAGATAGGTCCGGTCCTGTCAACACTTCAACAGGGTGAGTTGAAGGACCTTCTAACAGAGTTTGGTGACGTTTTCTCCGATATACCAGGCTGCACAAGTACCATCGAACATGACATCAAGTTAACCACCACCGATAGAGTACAGACGAAGGTCTATCCTGTGCCAGTTCACCTTAAAGCCTTCTTTGAAAAGGAAGTAGAAACCCTCATGCAGCAGGGCATTATTCAACGTTCCTTCTCCCAGCACTGTTCTCCTGTCGTTATGGTGAAGAAGGCGGATGGAACGTATCGGACGGCAGTTGACTTTCGACAATTAAATTCCATCACTCGCTGCCATGCCGAGCCTACCTACAACATGGAAGAAGACTTGCGCAAGTTTTCAGGAGCCCAGTATTTCTCGGAACTGGATCTATCCAAGGCTTACTACCAGGTACCCCTCTCTTCCCAGGCTCAGCCCTTAACAGCCTTTCCTACCCATATGGGCTTAATGGAGTTTTGTCGGATGCCATTCGGGCTCGTCACCGCCTGCGCCACTTACATCCGCCTGATGAGGATGGTATTAGCAGGATTGTCAAATGTGTCCTTTTACTTTGACAATATCTTTGTTTACTCTCAGGAGTGGACCACCCACCTGCTGCCAGTTAGGTTTGTACCTCACCGTCAAACCTTCCAAGTGCCGCTTCGGAGTAAAGTCCATTCAATACCTTGGATTCTGGCTTGATGGTCGTTATATCTGGCCATTATATGATAAAGTGGCACCCTTGAATAACGTCTCTCTTCCGGCCACCATAAACTGCTCCGTATTTTTTTAGGACTGATGTCCTTTTACTAGCTCGTCATTCCTCAGGCTTCTGAATACACCAGCCCCTTGTCTGACCTCCTCAAGAAACACGTTCGCAAGTCACTCGCTGGAGTCCCGACCTCCTCAGCCGCTTCGCCTATCTCAAGTCGACGTTGGTCGCGGATCCCGTGTTGAGGCTTCCTAACGCTCAGCTGCCTTTCGTCTTGAGGACGGATGCCTCAAATCATGGACTGGATGCGGTTCTTCTCCATTACTATGAGGACCAGCCACATCCTGTCTTGTACGCCAGCCGGAAGTTGCTCGACCGGGAGAACGCTATTCTATGTACCATGTGTTCAGCATCCTCAGGTTTGATTATTACCTTTGAGGTAAGGAATTTTTACTAGAAATAGACCACCGCCCGTTGGTCTACTTGGAAACCTTCAAAGGAAAGAATAACAGGTTACTCAGATGGTCCTTGAGTTTACAGCCCTACAAGTTCCGCATTGTTCATATTGCTGGAAAAGATAACTTAGGGACGGATCTCCTAAGCAGGGCTTGGTAACTTTTTAATTCTGATTATACTTCGGGGTTATTTTTTTGTTCCTTTAGTTTTTGTTGGGTATTTCCTATTAATCTTACCTTTAATTAATCTACTTTCAGTAGATTCTTGTTTGGGGGGCCGTGTCAAGGCAATCACTTTTCCATGCCTCCTGAACGAGCAGAGTGCTTGTTTCATTGGCCTCAGCGCGTGTGAGGGAGTGTCGGCTAGTTAGATTGCCCTCGGCCGACCGCTCGTTTCCCTCTACCGGATTCGGGGGTGCTTCAGAGCTTCAGCCGGTTGCTTCATTGAAGCCGATGAGAAGTTGCCTCTTACCCAGCCAGCGCGTCCACAGAACGAACTCACAGCCAGACTCCACACCGATACCATCGCTCTTCTGTCTGCTGGTCGTTCCCTGGTAAGTCGAACGGCGTGGGCTACCCTTCGACTCTCCAGTCTTCTCCTGTTGCCATCTTTTGGGAGTACAAACCCGAGTCCCCAGGTACGTCTTAGTTAGGCTTGTGCTTCCCTCACATCTTCAAGTTAATCGCGAGTGTCGCTGCCAGTGAGTGCACGTATTTGTTTGTGGGGGATGATTCAAGCTAGCTAAACGACTTACGGGCCGGGGTAGTTATATGTACATTTGTCTGTCGTGTGTGTTTGTGGTTCAAATACACTAGTTGTCCTACACGTGTTGTGTTGTTTGCATTCCACTCCTTGGGGGATAGATACCATATTCCGGGACTAACAAGGGCAGCGGAAGCGAGAACATGGCTCTCTCGCCCTATCTGTCGCCCTTACAGCCACTATGAACTAATCTCGGGGTGTTGTCTTTTCAAGGGATCTTCTCCGCTATTAAGAAGAAAGACTGGTAAATGAACAAAAAAAACTACGATGTGGCTTCAGCACGACGTGTGCAACGAAAGGTAGACGGAATCCTCACACCTATAACAACCTTATTTATTACCTTCAACCGATTAGTACTGCAAAAGACTGTCAAATTGGCGTGGATAAATCTTAATGTGAAGCCCAATGTCCCCAACCTCAGAAGATAATTTCTCTGTCAAGCGTATGGTCAAGTCACACAGACCTGTCAGAGCTTGAAAAACGGTATTGCAAAAATATGTGTCCTGTGGTATGGATAACCACGGTGACGACTGCCCTGGCTCTGTGATGTTACCACTGTGGTTAGCCTCATCCTGCTTCATCAAAGGAATGTGAGCGCTACCTGTTTGAAAGGGAATTCCTAAATATACGCAACCAGGAAAGGGCGTCCTTTGCTGAGGCGAAACAACTTGTCCTCAACAAGATGGCCAGCCCAGGAATGACATACGCCGCTACCTTTAACCCGTGGTGTGCTAGACCCCCAAATTTGTCTGTCGCGGGGCTGTGCCACTGCTGCTACCCACCCCAAATCGGTCAAGGTGTTTTGGCAAATTTTTCACGAAGTTATTATTAAGGAGACACCTGGCAGCTTAACCTGACCTATGCCGAGGGCAGGTGAGGGCAGGTCAGTCAGGCCTCCACCTCATTCTCCTCTTCTCCCTCCTTTTCCTCCTCCCACTCTTTCTTTTCTAATTCCCCTAATTCTTTTCCGACTCCACCTCCTCTCTCTCTCTCTCTCTCCCTTTTTGTCAAAAGCTATTTACAACCCACTGACAAAACACCAAGAAACAGTAACGTTGAACATTTGTGCGTGCGAGTAAACACTGCAAAAGTCAATTTAAATATATCTGTCACTTACAGGCCTCCGGGGCAATCACTCGATGCCGATCTTGAAATGTACAGCGTCTTAAGGCAGTCACTTAATAACAGCGACTCACTGATACTAGGAGACTTTAACCTCCCCCATATCGACTGGGCGACACTGTCGGGTACAGAAGGTGAGTCCCATAGAATGATCGAATTTTTAGAGGAAAATTATCTAAGCCAAATGGTTTCTGAACCAACTCGACAAAATAACATACTTGACCTTGTTATAGCGACCCAAGATAACCTAGTCAGTAATGTCACGGTAGGAGAACACCTCGGTTCCTGCGATCATAAACTAGTGCGCGTTGACATTAGAGCTCAAACATCGGTGACTGAAAATAAAGTAAAGGTGCCCAATTTCAAAAGAGCCAACTTCGTAGAAATCCGACGAAAACTAATAGATATGCAACTATCAGATGATGGCAATGTAGAGGACGCCTGGCTAAGCTTTAAAAATCACTTACTCACTCAGCAGGACACATTTGTCCCCTTGTGCGAGAAGCGAATTAACACTAATAAAAGCCCACCTTGGTTTAATAGAGAAATTAAACACTCAGTCGAGGAGAGAAAATTGTTTTACAGGTTAAAGAAAGAACAAAGCACGCCCGAAAACATTAGACTCTACAATGATGCCAGGCGACGAGTAAACAGATTAGTGCGTCAGGCAAAGCGTAGTCGAGTGCCCCAGTCTGGGGGACCTGCCAGAGCGATACCTACCACGGTGTCGGGGCGGAGGTGGGAGTCAGTCTCTCTCTCTCTCTCTCTCTCTCTCTCTCTCTCTCTCTCTCTCTCTCTCTCTCTCTGGTGCTGCGTAAGAAGGCACTCATCCCGGGACATGGTTTATGGCTACCTACAGGAGGCTGGCATCCTCAACCTCCTCTAGGTTTTACTGACCTTTTATTGAGTCCTTTTTATTGTTTTTAATTCATTACCGCTTTTTTCATAGTTTTTTGGTATATTTTCTTTTTTACAGCTAAGGAGACAGTTCAAGGGCGTAAAGAAAAAAAAGAAAAAAGAAAAATCCCGCTACTCACTGCTCCCGAACAGAGGTCAAAGGAGTGTCCAAAACGAGTGGTCAATTTCGGGAGGAGAGGTGTCCTGATACCCTCCTCTTGAAAGAGTTCAAGTAATAGGCAGGAGAAAATGCATATGAAAGAAGATTGTTCCAGAGTTTACCAGCGTGAGGGATGAAGGAGTGAAGATGCTAGTTGACTGTTGAATAAGGGGTTTGGACAGTATAGGGATGAGCATGAGTAGAAAGTCGTGTGCAGCGGGGCTGCGGGAGGAGGGAGGCATGCAGTTAGCAAGTTCAGAAGAGCAGTCAGCATGAAAATATCGATAGAAGATAGAAAGAGAGGCAACATGGCGGCGGAATTTGAGAGGTAAAAGACTATCAGTATGAAGAGGAGAGCTGATGAGACGAAGAGCCTTTGACTCCACTCTGTCAAGGAAAGCTGTGTGAGTGGACCCCCCCCACACATGAGATGCATACTCCATACGAGGGCGGACAAGGCCCCTGTAAATAGATAGCAACTGTGCGGGGGAAAAGAACTGGCGGAGACGGTACAGAACGCCCAGCCTCGAGGAAGCTGATTTAGTAAGAGATGAGATATGAAGTTTCCAGTTGAGATTTTGAGTTAAGGATAGACCGAGGATGTTTAGTGTTGAGGAAGGTGATAGCTGAGTGTTGTCAAAGAATAGTGGATAGTTGTTTGGAAGATTGTGTCGAGTAGATAGGTGGAGAAACTGTGTTTTTGAGGCGTTGAAGGACACCAGGTTCCTCTTGCCCCAATCGGAAATAATAATAAGGTCTGAGGCTAAGCGTTCTGTTGCCACCAGCCTTGAATCGTTAAGTTCCTGTATGGTAGGTCTTCTATTAAAAGAAGTTGAGTAATGCAGAGTGGAGACATCGGCGTAAGAATGGATAGGACAGTTCGTTTTGGATAGAAGATCATCAATGAACAGCAGAAAGAGAGTGGGAGATAGGACAGAACCCTGTAGAACACCACTGTTAATAGGTTTAGGGGAAGAACAGTGACCGTCTACCACAGCAGAAATAGAACGGTCAGAAAGGAAACTGGTGATAAAGGTACAGAGAGAAGGATAGAAACCGTAGGAGGGTAGTTTGGAAAGCAAAGATTTGTGCCAGACCCTATCAAAAGCTTTTGATATGTCCAGCGCAATAGCAAAGGTTTCACCGAAACGGCTAAGAGAGGATGACCAAGAGTCAGTTAGGAAGGCCAGTATGGGTTCCCTGCGGAACCCATACTGGCGATTAGATAGAAGGTCAGAAGTGGAAAGGTGCTTTTGAATCTTCCGGTTAAGGATTGATTCAAAAGCTTTAGATAGACAAGAAAGTAAAGCTATAGGACGGTAGTTTGAGGGATTGGAACGGTCACCCTTCTTAGGCACAGGCTGTATGAAGGCATACTTCCAGCAGGAAGGAAAGGTAGATGTTGACAGGCAGAGGCGAAAGAGTTTGACCAGGCAGGGTGACAGCACGGAGGCACAGTTTTTAAGGACAATAGGAGGCACTCCATCAGGTCCATAAGCCTTCTGAGGATTGAGGCCAGAGAGGGAATATAAAACATCATTTTGAAGAATCTTTATAACAGGCATAAAAGAGTCAGAGGGGGGATGAGTAGGAGGAATATGCCCAGAATCGTCCAGAGTGGAGTTTTTAGAAAAATGTAAAGTTCGTAGTTAGCATTAGTTTGAAGGCTCTGGTACCTTTTGTGAGCTGCCTTTCTATCAATGACAGAACGAGAACAAGCGTGATTAAACCAAGGCTTTTTAGCGTGAGGAGTAGAGAAGTAGAGTGCTTAGTATAGTGCTGGAGGAGGTAGGAAGACACCTACCGAAACGGGAGCAAGCCACTCCTGGTGAGGTATATATGGGAAATGAGGAGGGTGCTGAAGCCCTCCAAAGACCCTTCCCATGTCCTCACTAACCGTTTCCCTATTGTCTCATCAACACCAGAGAGTAGTTCAGCATGCTCTGTATAGACAGATCCTCTCTGTATCCAAACTACACTACATTCACACAATATACACACCTTTTCCCAAAATTCAAAATTCAAAATGGCCCCGCCTGGGGGGGGGGGGGAGGGGCTACAAATTCCCCCAGGGACGACTCCCCTTCTGGCTGCCGACGTGAGAGGGGTCTTGATATCTCCTCGAACTTCTTTCTTATATCAATTTCTGCAACATTCGCGGTCTTCGTTCAAATTTTCATTCTGTGGAACACCATCTCTCTTCCTCTAAACCTTACATTCTCTTCCTCACCGAAACACAGGTTTCTGAGGCTACTGACAGCACTCTCTACTCTGATCCCTCCTACTATCTCTGTCCTAAATTTCAATCCAAAGCTGGATGTTGCGCCTACGTGGGCAATGACATCAATTACTCTCGTGCCCACGACCTTGACTCTTCAGAATCTCCCACCATCTGGCTAAGACTTCATTGTCATTCTATTACTAAATACATCTGTGCTGTTTACCTCTCACCTAACTCTACTAACTATGTAAAATTCTTTAACTACTTGAACTCTAAAGTGGAGCACATCTTGACCAACTCTCCCTTCGCTGAAATCTCCATCTTGGGAGATTTTAATGTTCACCACCAGCTTTGGCTTTCATCCACTTTCACTGACCAGCCTGGTGAACGAGCCTACAACTTTGCTCTCCTCAACGACCTAGAGCAGTTGGTTCAGCACCCAACACGTATTCCCGACCGCCTTGGAGACCGGTCTAACATACTAGACTTCTTCCTTACCTCTAACCCTTCTGCTTACTGTCAATCTGTTCTCTCCGTTGGGCTCCTTTGATCACAACCTTATTTCTGTATCCTGTCCAATCGCTCCTGTACATCCTCTGGACCCACCGAAGAGGCGATGCTTCTGGCATTTCGCTTCAGCTCGGTGGGACGTCCTGACGACATACTTTTACGATTTCCCGTGAAATAATTACTGCTTCCAGGATAGAGACCCCTCTGTGTGTGCCCAGCGCATTACAGAGGTCATTATCACTGGAATGGAGGCATACATTCCACGTACTTTCTCTACTCCTCATGCTAAAAAGCCTTGGTTTAATCATGCTTGCTCTCGTGCTATCAAAGATAGAGAGTCAGCTCACAAAAGGTACCACAGCCTTCGCACTCCTGCTAACCATGATCTTTATAGTTCAGCCTGTCTATTCTTCGACTTATCAAAACATCTTTCATAAATAGAAAATGTCAAAACTTTGCTTTTTCTAATTCTTCACGTGACTTCTGGCACCTAGCCAAAAGTGTTTCCTCCAATTTCACTTTTTCATCTTTCCCTCCCCTCCTTAACCCTGACGGCAGCACCCCCGTCTCATCTATCTCTAAGGCTGAACTCTTCTCTCAAACTTTCTGTAACAACTAAAGTCTGGACGATTCTGGGCATATTCCTCCTACTCATCCCCCCTCTGACTCTTTTATGCCTTTTATTTAGATTCTTAATTGTAATGTTTTCTATGCCCTTTCTGGCCTCAACTCTCGGAAGGCTTATGGACCTGATGGAGTGCCTCCTATTGTACTTAAAAACTGTGCCTCCGTGCTGACACCCTGTTTGGTCAAACTCTTTCGCCTCTGCCTGTTAACATTACTTTTCCTTCCTGCTGGAAGTACGCCTTCATACAGCCTGTGCCTAAGAAGGGTGACCGATCCAATCCCTCAAATTACCGCCCTATAGCTTTACTGTCCTGCCTATCTAAAGCTTTTGAATCACTCCTTAACCGGAAGATTCAACAGCACCTATCCACTTCTGACCTTCTATCTGATCGCCAGTATGGGTTCCACAAGGGGCGTTCAACTGGCGATCTTCTTGCTCTCTTAACTGACTCTTGGTCATCCTCTCTTAGCCGTTTCGGTGAAACTTTCTTAGTTGCGCTAGACATATCGAAAGCTTTCGATAGAGTCTGACACAAATCTTTGCTTTCTAAACTGCCCTCTTTCGGATTCTATCCCTCTCTCTGTTCCTTTATCTCCAGTTTCCTTTCCGGGCGTTCTATCTCTGCTGTGGTAGACGGTCACTGTTCTTCCCCTAAACCTATCAACAATGGTGTTCCACAGGGCTCTATCCTATCACCCACTCTCTCAAACTGTCCTATCTACTCATACGCTGATGACTACACTCTGCATTATTGAACTTCTTTCAACAGAAGACCCTCTGAACAGGAATTACAAGACTCCAAACTGGAGGCTGCAGAACGCTTAACCTCAGACCTTGCTCGCATTTCCGATTGAGGTAAAAGGAACCTTGTGTCCTTCAATACCTCAAAAACCCAGTTTCTCCACCTATCAACTCGTCACAATCTTCCAAACACCTATCCCCTATTCTTCAACAACACCCAGCTGTCACCATCTTCAACACTAAATATCCTCGGTCAATCCTTAGCTCAAAATCTCAACTGGAAACTTCACATCTCCTCTCTTACTAAATCAGCTTCCTTGAGGTTGGGCGTTCTGTATCGTCTCCGCCAGTTCTTCTCCTCACAGATGGTTTCCATATATAAGGGTCTTGTCCGCCCTCGTATGGAGTATGCATCTCACGTGTGAGGGGGCTCCACTTGCAACAGTCCCCGCTGAAAACCGTGCGCACTTCCTCCCCGGTGACTCGTAAGAAAATGGGTGTGGCAGCACAAACCAATGTTTTGATGTCCTTTTCTCCTGTGCCGTCTATGTATTTTCATCGTCGCTGTGTCGTCTCCCTGTCTGTCGTGTCGCGTCTTCATTGTTAACTCTTCTTGTTACTCGTTCATCTTCTATTGTCTGTCCTCGTCCTGCTACACACTCCTTCTACATGTTGTTCACCACAAACACTAACATTCCAATGTCATTCACACTACACTACATATTCACAAACGTATATACACACAAAACACGTTCCTTGTATGTCTTGTTCGTGTCAATGACCTCTGTACTTTTGTCAATAAAGCAACCCTGACGGATATTGCCTTTCTCTATCCGTGAACCAATTAGCGCTTAGAACACTCACTACCGCCTACAATTGGTGACCCTGCAGTGTTGTATGGTTCAAGGTGGCTTGTAAACCGGTACCGTTTTAAGGGCACTCTCTCCCAGAGTGGTGGACCTGAGTCGGAACACCCGATTCATTCGTCCGCCATCTCCTGGGGCAATAAACCTGACCCGCTCGGGGTTCGTGAGGTTTAGCCCCAGGTCAGGAGAAACATTACGCCCTTATGGCGTATTTACCACCTTCAGGGTTTGTCCCCTGCCCTCCCCCAGGCACCCTCTTGTGCTCCCTCTCCAGGCGCCTTCTGCGCCTCCTTCTGGCCCATCAGTGCTTTCTTCAGGCACCTTCAGTGCCTTCTTCAGGCGCCTTCAGTGCCCCTTTCAGGCACCTTCTGTGCGCTCACCCCCCCAACACACCCCTCCTCCTCCCTGCCCTGCCGGTGGTACGGCGACTGAGACACGCACACCGTGTGGCACTCTACACAAACTTAGTGAACACTCCAACACAGTGCGACACATTACCCACTGAGACGCAGTGCCACATACATATACAGTGTACACGCAAATACTCCACACCAGACCAAGTGTACACGCAAACACACGCCACACACCAGACTCATTGAGACACGCACACTGTGACACCCCACTGGGATTACTACATAGCTGCCCCCTGGATTAACCACCGCCTCCTGGATTTACCACCGCCCTCTTGTATTATCTTACACCTGTGGATCCTTGTGTATAGTGCAGTGTCTCCACCAGCAGTTCAGTGCAGCAAGTCCCCACCAACAGTTAATAACACATTTGCGATGCTGGAGTGCTGATTCAAGACTTCCAAAATTACTAACAGCCTTACTTAATTTACTCACGCTCTTAGCCTCCTGCCCGCCGACGTCCTCCCACAAGTCTCCGACGTCATCGCCTCAGCCTCCAACTCCGACCATGCCTATGAAGACCTGAAGACTGCCCTACTCCAACACCTTCAGTCTTCTGTCGCCACCCGCCTCCGTGAACTTCTCTCCAAGGAAGAGCTGGGTAACGAGAAACCGACAGACCTACTACGCCGCATGAAGCAGCTGCTCGGCGACAAGTATCAGTCTTTCGACCTCGACTTGTTCAAACAGCTGTTTTAAAAACGTCTGCCCCCTGCTGTCCAGCGCAGCCTCTTCAGCGTTAAGGACGACCTGAAGCCTGACGCCATCGCCAAGTTAGCAAACAAATTCATGGCAACTCTAGCTTCTTCAGTGTCTTAAGTCGCTTCCCAGGACACCACTCGACTTGACAAACTCATCAAACAAGTCTCCCTGCTCGCGAAGAAGGTCACCTCTCTTGAGAAGCAGCTAGACCGTCGCCGCTCTCGCTCCCCCACTCCTCACCGACGCCAGCGCCGCTCCCGTTCAAGGAGCCCAGGACTCTGTTGGTACCACCACGACTTCGGCGAGAAGGCCACAAGGTGTACCATCCCGTGCACTTACAAGGCGTCAAACTCCAAGGGCGAACATTAGTGCAGCATAGTGCTCGTCACCAACCCTCAGCGCTGCTCCACCTCCACGACTGCCATTCCAACACCAAGTTCCTGATTGACACCGGCGCTGACGTCAGCATTATTCCAGCAACCGCCAGTCAGCGAACTCTACTTCCACTCTTGCACCTGTACGCCGCTATCGGTACCAAAATACCTGTCTTCATGCGACGCACCATGCAAATGGACCTTTACCTACGACGTTGCTTCGAATGGACCTTCTACGTCGGGAACGTCTCGCAGGCAATCCTCGGAGCAGACCTCTTAAGGCACTTCAACCTCTTAGTCGACGTCAAAGGACTTAGGTTGGTTGACCCGCTCACTTCCATCTTCTCCAATGCACAACCAGCACCAGGCGACAGCTCGCAACTCGCCGTCGTTCACAAGGACCACCAGTTCGCTGCCCTGCTCAAGTCGTTCCCCACGCTGACACAGCCCTAGTCAGCCAGCGTGCCTGTCAAACACCACGTCACGCATCACATCGAGACGAAAGGACCTCCAGTACACGCCAAGGCCCGTCACTTAGCTCCTGAACGCTACCGTCAAGCCAAGGCCGAGTTCGAGTCTCTGTTGCGTCAAGGTATTGTACGGCCCAGCAGCAGCAACTGGTCATCAGCCCTCCACGTCGTCCCCAAGAAGAACGGCGACATACGTCCCTGTGGAGACTACCGAGCCCTTAACTCGCGCACTAAGATGGACAGATACCCGGTGCCAAACATCCAGAAATTCTCGTCCCAACTTGCTGGTTCCACCATCTTCTCACGTGTGAACCTCGTCAAGGCCTTTCACCAGATTCCAGTCCATCCTGATGACATACCGAAGACCGCCGTCATCACGCCCTTCGGTCTCTTTGAATACGTCAGGATGCCGTTTGGACTCATGTACGCAGCTCAGTCCTTTCAACGCTTCATCGACGAAGTTCTCCGCGGCTTACCCTTCTGCTTCGCCTACATAGACGACCTACTCATCGCTAGCCCGGATGAAGCCTCTCACAAACAACACCTTCACCAAGTCCTCACCCGCTTGCAGGACTACGGAATACAGATCAACGTGAACATGTCTGAGCTCCGTGTTACTTCCCTCACCTTCCTTGGCCACACTGTTACTCCAGAAGGCATCGCTCCACTCAACTCGAGGACTGAAGCCATCCAGCAGTTCCCGAAGGCGTCCACCCAGCGCCAACTCAATGAATTCCTGGGTATGCTTAATTTCTACAACCGCTTCGTCCCACACTGCTCCCTCATGCTCCAGCCTCTCTACGCCATGGTGAAGCCCTGCAAGCGTGGCCATTCTGTCACTCTCGTCTGGACGCCGGACGCTGAAGCCGCCTTTCTCGCTGCTAAGAAGGCCCTCAGCGACACAGTCATGCTGTCCTTCCCTGCCCATGACGAGATCTTCATTGCAACAGACGCCTCCGACAATGGGACTGGTGCTGTCCTACAACAGTTTGTCGACAACGCCTGGAAGCCGATTGCCTTCTCCCGTAAGCTCATCAAGTCAGGAGCAAAGTACAGCGCTTACGACCGGGAACTTCTCGCCATCTTCAAGGCTGTCAAGCATTTCCGCTACTTCATTGAAGGCCGTCGTTTCCACGTGTTCACAGACCACAAGCCCCTCACCACTACCTTCCTGAGGAACAAAGACTCCTACACCCCACGTCAACTTCGCCACATGGACTACATCTCGCAGTTCACCACCGACATCCGGTACATCAAAGGTGCAGACAACGCTCCAGCTGACGCCCTCTCCCGCAACATTACCGCTGTGACGTCCTCTTCACTTGATTACGCCACCATAGCCACCGATCAGAGCTGGAGAAGCTTCTGGACAACCCGGCGCTTCAAATGAAGAGAATCACATTCCCAGGCACCAAGGTCACTCTTTACGTTGACGTCTCCACGGCCACCGTCCGTCCCTACCTGCCACAGCGACACCCATACCAAGCCTTCCGTCAACTTCACGACCTCTCTCACCTTGGCATCCGAGCCTCGCAGCGCCTGATGACGTCCCGCTTCATCTGGGAGGGAATTAACAAAGACGTCAGACTGTGGACCAAAACCTGCACCGACTGCCAAGCCTCCAAGGTGACGCGACACACTCACTCTCCACCCGGCACCTTCACGCCCGTCATGGAGAGGTTCGACCAAGTCCACATAGACCTTGTCGGTCCTCTGCCACCCTCCGTAGGCCACCGCTACATCCTCACCTGCGTGGATCGTTTCACACGCTGGCCCGAGGCCGCCCCCATCGCTGACATCACTACGGATGCCGTCGCCCACGCCTTCATCGCTACTTGAGTCTCCAGGTTCGGCGTCCCTCTCAGCCTCACCTCAGACCGCGGAGGCCAGATCGAGGCTAACGTGTGGAACAAAGTTATGACCCTCCTCGGCATCCGCCGCTACAGAACGTCAAGCTATCACCCGCAGGCTAACGGCATGGTCGAGCGCTTCCATCTGCAGCTGAAGTCCTCCCTCATGGCCTCCACCCAACGCGACAACTGGTCCCTGGCTCTTTCCTTGGTCCTCTTCGGCATCAGGTCCTCCCTGAAGGAAAATCTGCACCACTCCTCGTCTGAACTAGTTTACGGCACCAACCACCGGCTCCCAGGCGAAATTCTAGCGCTCACACTTGACACCGCCCCCTGCGGCGTCCAGGACTTCGCCGCCCGCCTCAAAGGTGCCATGAGGAGCCTTCAGCCAGTGCAGCCTCGCTCTTCCCCGAAGAAGACCTTCGTCAACCAGGACCTCGACCCTTGGACCCACGTCTTCGTGCGCGTGGATGCCGTCCAGCGGCCCCTGCAGCAGCCCTACCAAAGACCCAACCGCGTCCTGAGACGGACCAGAAAGACTGTCACGATCGACAAACAGGGTTCTCAGGACGCGGTCTCCATAGACAGTTAAGCCCGCATAATTGTTGGCCCCGGACCAGTCGCCCCAGATCTCCGTCGCCAAGACAACACCGCCCGTGCCACACCACCGCACCGGAAAGATATCGTTCCTTCTTTGAAGTCACTGGTGGGGAGTATCTGTAGCAGTCACCGCTGAAAGCCGTGCGCACTTCCTCCCCTGTGACTCATAAGAAAATGGTGTGGCAGCACAAACTAATGTTTTGATGTCCTTTTCTCCTGTGCCGTCTATGTATTTTCATCGTCGCTGTGTCGTCTCCCTGTCTGTCGTGTCGCGTCTTCCTTGTTAACTCTTCTTGTTACTCGTGTATCTTCTACTGTCTGTCCTCGTCCTGCTACACACTCCTTCTACATATTGTTTACCACAAACACTAACACTCCAATGTTACTCACACTACACTACATCTTCACAAACGTATATACACACAAAACACGTTCCTCGTATGTCTTGTTCGTGTCAATGACCTTTGTATTTTTGTCAATAAAGCAACCCTGACGGATACTGCCTTTCTCTATCCGTGAACCAATTAGCGCTTAGAACACTCACTACCGCCTACACACTCACACAGCTCTTCTGGACAGAGTGGAGTCTAAAGCTCTTCGTCTCATCAGCTCTCCTCTTCTTACTGACAGCCTTCTACCTCTTAAATTCCGCAGCCATGTTGCTTTTCTTTCTCTCTTTTATCTATATTTTCATGCTGACTACTCTTCTGAACTTGCTAACTGCATAGCTCCCCCCCCTCCTGTGACCCCGCTGCACACGACTTTCTTCTCATGCTCATCCCTATAGTCCAAACCCCTTATGCAAGAGTTAACCAGCATCTCCATTCTTTCATTCCCTTCACTGGTAAACTCTGGAACAGTCTTCCTTCGTCTGTATTTCCTCCTGCCTATGACTTGACCTCTTTCAAGAAAAGTGTATCAAGATAAAAGAAATAACATTGCAAGGGATGTCATGGTACATGATGTTATGTACTAGTGATTATGTTAGGTGATATGTACCTTACCATATAATTCATCACTACTATAGTCAATCCAGGAGGAACTGGCGGATTGGGGGGTGAGAGCACCTTGACACACACTCTCAACACTTCTCGCTTCCTCTCATATGTCAGCTATTTACTACCTTTAAATGAATTTAATTAAATAATTGGATAATCCAATAAGGTCATATAGCGTTAAGATTGCTTCGTTTTTAAGATAATAACAAATATTTTGTATAAATACCACGACACTTGACAGTGTTGTATTCCAACGTTGTCATTCTACACATCCAGAGCCCAGGTCACTTCTCTCAAGGTCATGGAAGGGTCAGCTGGTGGGCCCATGGGTGGCCCGCTCCCGCCTCTTCCTCTCCCCTCCCTCCCTCTCCCTGCCTCTCCACGTCGTTGGCTGCACAGCCGCGAGAAAGAACTCATTTACAACGTAAACAAGTACTTTTTAGACGAAAACAACAACAGAGGATTTATCATACCACTCACAAGAGTAACTGCAAGAACAGCAAGAGCCACTAATGTTAGTGAAAGAACTATTGAAAGAGTCTGCGCCAAACTGGATCATGAGTGCATGACAGCCTGTATTCTCGTCCACGAAGAAGAGAGAGAGAGAGAGAGAGAGAGAGAGAGAGAGAGAGAGAGAGAGAGAGAGAGAGAGAGAGAGAAGAGAAGAGAAGAGAAGAGAAGAGAAAGAGAGAGAGAGAGAGAGAGAGAGAGAGAGAAGGAGGAGGAGGAAATGACGGGAGGCTAATGGTGGTCCACTTAACACCTTGCCTCTAATCCCACAATTGGAGACAAGAGATGTGGCAGCGTGGTACGGGAGGAGAGACCCCCGCAGAAACCCCCCAATCCGCCAGTTCCTCGTGGATTCACTATAACAGGTATATCTGTACCCAACAAACTTTGTAGGATAAAATGATATATAATAAGACAATTAAAGGTATTATTATTTATTCATTAATTCCAATTTGTTTTGAAGGATCAAAGTAGTAGAATTTTTAATTGCTTTACTAGTTTTAGCTTCTGGATTCTACAAAAGAAATCCCATCTTGACAGGAACTAAGTTAAAAGATTTGGCTAACAGCATAATAAAAAAAGATTTCATCATACAAATCCCCCCTCTGCAGTGTAGTGGTTAGCTTCCCTGACTACAAATCTGTGACGTGTTTGACGTGTGGGGTGGACACCTGTCGCCGCCAGTAGTGTGGGCAGGTCGAAGGTGGTCACGTCCTGGGCGAGTTGACTTCGTAGCAACACTCTGTGTAAATAGAAACGTGAACACTGTAGAATGAAGTGTTGCATGGTGTCCTCGACGGTCCTGCACCAGGGGCAGTAAGGGTTGGGGGACAGGCCCAGGCGGTGGAGGTGAACAATGAGTGTTGTTTGACCCAGGCGGCTGCAAGTGTGGCTTGGTTTGTTTTGGTTTGGTTACAGACCGTCTCAAAAAAATGCCAAGCAGTATTAATACATATGAACAAGTATAGTCTGTGTTCGTGATTTATTAATTTCTTTAGTGTAGCAAGTGCCTAAAATTGATAGTACAGAAGTTTTTTTTTGTAGACCAAAAAAACGACTGACAGCAATCTCTACTCTGTTCCCTCCTACTATCTCTATCCTAAATTTCAATCCAAAGCTGGATGTTGCGCCTACGTGCGCAACGACATCACTTGCTCTCGTGCCCACGACCTTGATTCTTCAGAATTTTCCACCATCTGGCTAAGACTTCATTGTCATTCTATTACTAAATATATCTGTGCTGTTTATCTCTCACCTAACTCTACTAACTATGTAAAATTCTTTGACTATTTGTACTCTAAAGTGGAGCACATCTTGACCCACTCTCCCTTCGCTGAAATCTCCATCTTGGGAGATTTCAATGTTCCCTACCAGCTTTGGCTTTCATCCTCCTTCACTGACCAGCCTGGTGAGCAAGCCTACAACTTTGGTCTTCTCAACGATCTAGAGCATTTTGCTCAGCACCCTACACGTATTCCCGACCGTCTTGGAGACAGGCCCAACATACTAGACCTCTTCCTTACCTCTAACCCTTCTACTTACAATGACAAACTGTTCTATCCGTTGGGCTTCTCCGATCACAACCTTATTTTTGTATCCTGTCCTATCGCTCCTGTACACCCTCTGGACCCACCGAAGAGGCGATGCTTCTGGCATATTGCTTCAGCCCAGTGGGACGACCTGAGGGTGTACTTTTCCGATTTCCCGTGGAAAGGTATCCTGCTTCCAGGAGAGAGACCCCCCTGTGTGTGCCCAGCGCATCACAGAGGTGATTGTCTATGGAATGGAGGCATACATTCTTCGTACTTTCTCTACTCTTCATGCTAAAAAGCTTTGGTTTAATCACGCTTGTTCTCGTGGTATCAAAGATAGAGAGGCAACTCACAAAAAGTGCCAGAGCCTTCGCGCTCCTGCTAACCATGATCTATATATTTCTGCCCGGAATCGTGCCAGATCTATTCTTTGACTTACCAAACCCTTTTTCATCAATAGAAAATGTCAAAACTTTGCTTTTTTCTAATTCTTCCCGGGACGTCTGGCACCTGGCCCAAAACATCTCCTATTTCACTTCGTCATCTTTCCCTCCTCTCCTTAACCCTGATGGCAGCACCGCCGTCTCATTTATCTCTAGGGGTGAACTCCTCTCTCAAACTTTCTGTAAAAACTCCACTCTAGACGATTCTGGGCATATTCCTCCTACTCATCTCCCCTCTGACTCCTTTACGCCCGTTATTAAGATTGGCCTCAACTCTCAGAAGGTTTATGGACCTGATGGAGTGCTTCCTATTGTCATTAAAAACTGTGCTTCCGTGCTGACGCCTGTTCAAACTCTTTCGTCTTTGCCTATCAACATCTACCTTTCGTTCCTGCTCGAAGTACGCCTTTATACAGCCTGTGCCTAAGAAGGGTGACCGCTCCAACCCCTCAAACTACAGCCCTATATCTTTACTTTCCTGTATATCTAAGGCTTTTGAATCAATCCTTGACCGGAAGATTCAAAAGCGCCATTCCACTTCTGACCTTCTATCTAATCACCAGTAAAGGTTCCGAAAGGGGCGTTCTACTGGCGATCTTCTTGCCCTCTAAACTGACTCTTGGTCATCCTCTCTTAGCCGTTTCGGTGAAACTTTCTCAGTTGCGCTAGACATATCGAAAGCTTTTGATAGAGTCTAGCACAAGTCTTTGCTTTCTAAACTTCCCTCTTACGGTTTATGTTCTTCTCTCTGTTCCTTTATCTCCAGCTTCCTTTCCGCCCGTACTATCTCCGTTGTGGTAGACGGTCACTGTTCTTCCCCTAAACCTATCAACAGTGGTGTTCCACAGGGCTCTGTCCTATCATCCACTCTCTTCCTGTTTTTCATCAATGGTCTTCTTTCCATAACAAACTGTCCTATCCATTCATTCGCTGACGACTCCACTCAGCATTATTCAATTTCTTTCAACAGAATACCTATTCAACAGGAATTACAAGACTCCAGACTGGAGGCTGCAGAAAGCCCAAGGAATTATTAAATCTATTCATAACAAATTTGCCTTGTATAAAGCATATAAAATAGGTATGATAAATTTTGAAGTTTATAAAAAAATATAGAAACTATCTGACAAATCTTATCAAACTCACAAAAACAAACTATTATTTACAAAAGTTTCCAGATTTTTGGCTCAGTAATGCACAACAACCAAATTAAAAACACCCCACATGAAATATCAGATGCCTTTAATGACTATTTTTCAAACATTGCCCCTGAACTAGCACACATATTGCCTCCCACACAAATGTCTCACATATCATACCTTCGAGGAGACTACCCACGCTCCATGGCAGTGCCCATAATAACGGACTATGACACTGCAAAATTTATATCAGCTCCTAAAAATAAAAAAAAGGACAGATTGATGAGATTCCTGCTGACATCATAAAAGGAAATAAAGACATATTTGCCAAACCTCTCACAATTCTCTTCAAGCAATCAGTTAACACAGGAATGTTCCCTGATAGATTCAAATTTGCTAAAATAATACCAATTCATAAAACAGGTAGCAAAACAGATTTATCAAACAATAGACCAATCTCTATACTGGCAGTTTTTTTCTAAAATATTTGATTCATTAATGAAAAATCATTTAATGTTATATCTAAGCAAAATGGAAATTCTAAACGATAGGCAGTTTGGCTTTAGACCAGCAGGTTTAAGGATCTTTGATGCAATTAATACCTTTACTTCAGACCTTTATACAGCACTCAATAAAAACAAATCCATTGTCTCCATCTTTATCGACTTCCGTAAGGCCTTTGACACAGTCCAACCAAATACCTCTTAGATAAAATGTACCACTATGGTATTCGTGGATATATTCATGATTGGTTCACCTCCTATCTCAATAATCGACAATAATATATAACATTTAACAATATATGTTCCCTAATTAAACCAATGTATCTAGGAGTACCACAAGGAAGTATATTGGCCCCTATTCTGTTCCTTATATATATATATATATATATATATATATATATATATATATATATATATATATATATATATATATATATATATATATATATATATATATATATATATATATATATAAATGATATTTGCAACATATCTGATACACAAAACACTATTATTTGCTGATGATTCTACATTTTATATGACTGGAGAAAGGCCAACAGAATTAATCTATAGAGCCAATACTGAACTACTAAAATGATCAAAATGGTGCCTAACAAACTAACTTACAGTTAATACTACTAAAACTTATTTTTTGTTATTCTCTAATTCTATAACCATCTACCAACCACTACCTAATCTATCGATACTAAACGCTGACATTTTGCAGGTTGATAAAATAAAATTCCTAGGTATAACTATCGATAAAAATTTAAGTTTCAAACAACACTTATCCCAGTCATGTTTAAAGATATCTATAATTATTCCACTCCTTAAAGTAAAACATTTTGCCCCAATTGAAATTCTCATATATTTATAGTATGCCCATATTTATCCACATCTGATTTATTAAAACCCAATCTGGTCTCAAACTTATCCCTGTCATCTATATCAACTTAAGGGGGGGTTGTAAAATCTCAAATCCCATGTTAAATTCCTTATGTTCTAAGTGTATATCCTCCCTTATTAATGGGCCGAGTGCTTTCATTTAAAAAGCATTTTAATCAGGAAGGATAAGAAATTAAAGCTACTCTCTTTTGCTTTTATACAATAGTAATTTTTTTTTTTTTTAAGTTCTATGAAATTATACAATTTTTTTTGACAATTACATATTTCTCAAAAATTAAAATCAACTTCAAACAATAGTTTCGAGAGTAGCCTTTATTCCTTACACATACTTTCATAAGCTGCAGTGGAAGATATGTGTATAACAAGAAGTGCAAAGGAGGAGATATTTTTTAAAGTGCAAAATCATGGTTTTGAGATATCAAGCGATGAAGTTTAAATATTTTTTTAATTTTACCTATTCCACCTAGGGACTTGATATCCACAGGATATATACATCAGTGAATGAAGAAAAAAGCAGACATGGTTTCCCTTACTTAATTTCATTGATTGTGCAAACAGACTGCTTTGTTTACCCAAGGTTACGTCATTTTTACAGGGTCATAAATCCATGTACTCGAATTTTACCATATTTCGCCATATTTCAAAGTAAAAACCAGTGTTCTACTGTGTAAAATCAATAAAATATAATGAAAAAAGACATTTGAGGCGGATACAAAGAGTATTTTGATGGATTTATGAAAAAAAAATATTGTTATGGATAAATATAAAAATATAATAGTGAGTGCTAAAATTTCTCATTTTTTAAACCAGTGAAGAGAGAGAACCTAAGAGTTTCATGACAGACCAAGGACAAAAAATCCTATAATTAAAAAGGGGTGAAAACATGGATTGTACCCCGTAGCGCAGCGCGGAAACTCATTGCAGCACGTTGCATTGCATGTTGCATACCACTGTATTATTTTTTCATCAGATTCGTTCATATACCAAAAGAAAGACAAAAATTCACGGAATTTAAAAACCCAAAAAATAACAAACAAAAAATATAAAAAATTCAGGCCGACCATTTACAAACCCACCTTAATGTTCTGCACAAAAAAGTTATTAGGATAATTACCAATAGTGTTTTCAATGAACATACTCCTCTTCTATTCAAATCACTAAATAGCTTGAACCTGGCAGATTTGTCTAAACTTAACATTGCTTCCAACATGTTCAAAATGATTAACACCAAGGTCTATAATACCCAACCTATACACAATTACCAGACAAGAAATCAAAACTCACTCAATATATCCACACACAAACGCACATTATTCAAGCATTCTCTAATGTACTCAGGACCCAAAATTTGGAATACATTACCAATACATATCAAACAATCAACTTGTTTATCATCATTTAGAAACAAATTTAAGAAACATTTATTGTCTTTTTACTAGGTCAAATACTATAGTCAGTTGCTTTTGTATAGTTTATGTTGTCTTTATTACTATTAATACTATTTCTTATCACATTATTATTATTATTATTATTATTATTATTATTATTATTATTATTATTATTATTATTATCATTATTATTATTATTATTATTATTATTATTATTATTATTATTATTATTATTATTATTATTATTTAAGTGAGTCCCATATATTGCTACCTAACATGTACATGTATAAGTAGGATTTGGTGTATATATCTATTCTTTTTTTTTCTTTTTTGTTTTGTTTTAATCCTTCTATGTTTAATGAGTGTTTTCCTTGCTCTTTTTCTTTTTGTTTCATTTAATACTTCCTTACCTTACATTACAAAAAAAAAAGTTTTTTGTTCTCTGTTATGCCCATAAAGTTCGTACTTGCAAAGGGCTGTTTGTCCATGTGATTTGATTTATTTGTGTTATGTTATATGTACATATGGCAAACATAATAAAGTGTTTAAAGTGTTTAAAGAGAGAGAGAGAGAGAGAGAGAGAGAGAGAGAGAGAGAGAGAGAGAGAGAGAGAGAGAGAGAGACTGTGTGTGTGTGTGTGTGTGTGTGTGTGTGTGTGTGTGTGTGGAGCAGATGATATTTTTCAACCTGCCCAACAAGCTGGAGGGAGTCACCATCGCGGCAAGTTCAGTCAACATTGGCGTCATTGCTATCACTGAGGCTTGGAAGCTGACCCCCGAGTTGAAGCAGTTGAAGGTAAAGCAGTGGACCCCAGCCAACAATGTCACCGTCGACACAACCAAAACCGTGGCGATACGCATCAACATGGAGACACAAAATGACATTCCTCCCACAATTACTATCGGCTCCGGTGTGTTGTCGTGAGCTGTCAGGTTATCTTGGGCTGTCCTGGTCTGACCTGTGCATGCACGAGCTGTCCGGGTTTTGTTTACGAACACGTTTTAATTCTCAGCATTAAGTATTTCAATGATTCATAATAAGCTTACCTATTATTTTAGATCTTGTCTTGTGTCTCCTTAGATTTCAAGGCTGAAGTGGGCCTTATATGACAGCTACTATTAGACATATTAAATAAATCTGACGGAGAATCAGAAGAGAATTCTGAAGATATGGTAAAATATGTAAGCTTAGTATAAACCATTAAAAGACTTAATGCAGTGAATGAAATGGGTTTGTAAATAAAACTCGGACAGGTCTCGCATGCGCGGATCAGTTCGGACAGCTCAAGATAGCCGGGCAGCTCACGACACCACACCGATGTCACGGACCAGAAGTTACACCGGGCCAGAAGTTACAAACGAGGATCTGCGCATGCACGGGCGAAGTAAACAAACGCCGGGAACTTTAGGCACGTATGTACTGCGGACCAGAAGTTACACCAGACTGAAAGTTACAGCTGGTATTCTTTTATCGTAATGTGGGGTGTTGAGGGAATGTTGGGTGTATGCGAGAGACTGAAATTTGTGAGGAAGTCTACAAGTAGTGTAGCAATTATGTATAGAAGAAACTATTGTGAAATAAGGGGGTAGAAAGAAGAATAAAGATGGAGTGACACCACCAGACTGAAAGTTAAGGCTGGTACTTTATCGTGATGTGGGGTGTTGAGGAAAAGCTAGGTGAATGCAAGAGGTAACCAACTGCGGGGAAGTCTAAGAGGTAGTGTAACAATTATATATAGAGGAAACTAGTGCAAAATAAGGGGGTAGAATGAAGAATAAAGATGGAGTGACACCAGACCGAAAGTTACCGCTGATACTTTTTCGTAATGTTGGGTGTTGAGGGAATGCTATGTGAATGTAAGAGGAAACCAATTGCGAGGGAACCTAGAGAAAGTGTAATAATTATATATAGAGGAAACTAGTTCAAAATAAGGGGGTAGACAAAATAATAAAGACGGGATGACACCAGACTTAAAGTTACTGCTGATGATTTATCGTAATGTGGGGTGTTGAGGGAATGCTAGGTGAATGCAAGAGGTAACCATATGCGAGGAAGTCTAAAGTTAGTGTAACAATTATATAAAGAGGAAACTAGGTCAAAATAAGGGAGTAGAATGAAGAATAAAGATGATGTGACACCAGACTGAAAGTTACACCTCCTATTTCAAAGTAATGTGGGGTGTTGAGGGAATGCTAAGTGAAGGCAAGTGATACCAATTTGTGAGGAACTCTCGAGGTAGTGTAACAATTATATATAGAGGAAAGGAGTGCGACATAAGGGGGTAGAGAGAAGAATAAAGATGGGGTGACACCTGACTGAAAGTTACCGCTGATAATTTATCGTAATGTGGGTGTTGAGGGAATGCTAGGTGAATGCAAGAGGTAATCATTTGAAAGGAGGTCTAGAGGTAGTATAACAATTATGTATAGAAGAAAATATTGTGAAATAAGGGGTAGAGAGAAGAATACAGATGGGGTGACACAAGACTGAAAGTTACCGCTGGTATTTCATCATAATGTGGGGTGTTGACTGTTGAGGGAGTACAAAAGATAATATAATTTGTGAGGAAGTCTAGAGGTAGCGTAACAATTATTATTACGTTTAGAGGAAACTAGCATTAAATAAGGGAGCAGAGTGAAGAGTAAATATGGAGTGACACCAAAATGAACGTTACAGATGGTATTTCATTGTACTATGGATGCTGAGATATTTCAAGGTGAATGGAAGAAATAACCATTTGTGAGGAAGTCGAGAGGTAGTGTAACAATTAAATATAGAGGAAACTAGTGTGAAACAAAGGAGTAGAGTAGAGAGTAAAGATGGAGTGACACTAGACATAAAAGTTACACTTGGTATTATAATGCAAGAGATAATAATTTGTGGGGAAGTCTAGAGGTAGTGTATCAAGAAAAAAAATATTGTAATGATGTATTCCTGTTCAGCTAACAAGGAATAGGTGCATACATATGTACCAGTGCTTGTTCAAGAGGGAGCCGGTGGCTGATCAGCATGTGGGCCTGGAAGGTGCGAGCACGTGGGGTTGAATCCCACCAAAACCCTTGGTTTCTTTCGTCAGCCACATACCTTACTCTTGGCTATGAGTGCAGTGATTGCATCGAAGTATACTATGGGCTTCAAAAGAGGTGTCATTATACTTACTAAAGGGGAGAGGAGAGAAATACCCATGCCAGACATAGGTTGGAGCAGAGCCCCTTTAAGTATAGCCTTGAGGCACACGTGGGCAGGGGAATAATACAAAAATTCCAGAAATACAATAATGCATGTTCCTGAAATTTTCACCAACCCATGTAAGGCGGTGGGCCAGAATAGGCGCTCGTGCACCCCCCCCACAACTTGACTTCACTATGTTTTTCTGAAGCCTTATCATGTCCTGAACACAAAATCGAGACTTAACAGGAAAAAAGTTGGGATCCACTGTGTGTGGTGGGCCGATATGTGAGGGTACCCAAAATCGGGCAAATTGCGTCAGTTCCGCGACTCGATATTTTCTATATTTTCTCTTTGCTATTACTCCACTTGTATTTATTGTATAAACATGGTTATGGTGTCAAATTAAAGAGAATTGAGTACTCCTTACAATGATGTATGATATTTAGAGGTTGTAAACATTTATTGTAACTGCAAGATCATTTGTGTGCGGGTACCCGCCATTTTGAAACAATTTCTCCAGATCTGTGTTAAATTTTCCCACCATATTCTATATGACATTACAATGCTTGAATTGGACAAAGAAACATCATTTGTTTTTAATTTTAAAACTTAAAGAAGAAGAACTGCCCTTTAAAATGCTGTATCACATGTATAACTCGTATACAATACTCATCACAAAAAAAAAAAAAACACTCGTACACCCGATTACAAAAACAAGAAGTGAACACTCCGTTTCGACACAATTTTTTGCAATTGACAGTGGTTCTTAATGAAGTTAAGAGTAATGGTATTTTCAACTTTAAACACTTTTCAAGATTTTGTGATATGACACTAGCCATGTATGTCCAATTGCGTTTAGTCTTCGTCATTGTCCGACACATCAAGGTCCGAGTTCACGTCATCGACGTCTTCAACGTTGTCATCATCATCTTCACTATCATCCCCAGTTTGTAGACGAACATCAGCCAGCTGAGCAGGAATATCCTCTCCTTGGAACCAAACTGGTTGCAGATGCCCATGTACCAATCTCCATCCATGTTGTTCTGGATCTGGGATGTCTGGGTTTGGTTGATGTGCCGACCGCCATATTGCGACTTGGTAGTTTACTCAGTTGACATGTTCTCTGAGTGTTTTCTTACAAGGAGGGAGTGATGACATATCTACATTTTTCAAAGATTCTACCCCTCCTTTAGAGCAGACGTCATTGATTTTTGTGTACCGGACAACGTTCACATCCCTAAGGCGTGGTTTTCCGTAGACAGCACAGGTGAACTCTTCCAGTTTTTGATGCAGCTGTTCCGACACAGACCAATCAACCCCAAGTTGGCTCAGCGAGTGTTCATATTCTGGTGATTTCTGGATGATTTTGAGTGGCTTCACTTTTCCATGACCTTTCAGTGCACTTGTGGTGTCACAGCCAGTGAAAGCATGCAATGCGAGCAGTGCTATACAGTGTGTCTGTGTGTACTCCTGCGCCATGTCCGTGATGTTCACTATCTGCCGTTTGTTTCCAGTGCCAGTGTCGAATAGAACCACGATATCCTGGAAACTCCTTGCATAGTGGAGTAGCAGGAAAAGAATATCACTGTCTGGGCTCTTGACTCTGGCATATTTGTGTCCTTGTCTTTCCGCGTACTCGATGTACAGAATGATCCTCGTGTCGGTTTCTTCTTGTTCTGAGTGCAAGTCGACTATTTCTGTTACGGTGACATTCTTTCCGTCTGTGGAGGAGAGAAGGTAAGCTTTACCATGGGCAAAGAACGTCAGTTCTTTCCCGCTCATGTCTGCTGCATACTCCTCAGTGCTCCACTGTGCAAGTAGTAGATCTATCAGTTGGTTTTTGTTCTCATCGTTAGCAAGAAATGCTTTCCAGTCGGCTGGTTTCTTGGTTGAAGGACCTCCTATGATCAGCTTTTCAGAGACGCCTCTTCTTCGCCGTTCAGTTGACTTGACGGATACTTCTTTGTATGTGTCTGTGCTGAATACACAGTCTCCATCTTGCAGCATATTGAATATCTTTCTACAGATCTGTCGGAAATTCCCGGGGACTTCAGTGAGGCAATAGAACAGCACATTACCATCCACTATGGTCATCGTCATTGCTTCTCCATTTTGCGGAGTCCTGAAGGTATGCACAACGACAGGACCTATGGTACTTGGCCTCAACAGCAAAGAGATCATGTCCTCGAATTCGCCGCAGCAGTGCTTCATCCGATCTCCTCTCTGCTGTCTCTAGAACTGATTTCCACCCTTCCTTCTCAAAGATGCACAGTCCCTCGGTTGTCCAATTGCCTTTCTTCTTGATCTTCTTTTTCTTTTCTGATTTGCAGAAAATGCAGTCTGGGTTGAAGATGATTTTATCAGCCGATGATCGCCTTGGTCGTGATGTAGTGGCTTCAGGAACTTCATCTGCAGGTTTCAAGCGATTCAGGTTCGCAGTGAATCTTTGGTAGCACACCATATGGTAGCCATGGTGGTTTTCCATCACATCAGGTATTTTGGCACATGCTGGTTCCATTCTGTACGAAGAATATGCTGGTTGTAAAAGTCGTTTTTCTTTGATGTCACGAAGTCTTGCGATTCGACCTTGAGAGTCCTTGGTTTCTGTCAGCAGTAGGATTTCTCCATAATGCAGCCCTTCACAATGGACGATGCAAACCCTCTTTGCCTCATCGTCCTTCTTCTTCTTCTTGGGCTGGGGCTCAGAGTCGTCAGATGACATGACTATCTTAGTAGCATCACTTGTTCAGGAGATTCTGCAAATAGAAGGACATTCGATTTAAACACATTTGTGAACACCAGTGATTTTATTGTCAATCAAAAGATAATTTAACACAAATCCGGGGAATTTGTTTCGAAATGGCGGGTACCCGCACACAAATGATCTTGCAGTTACAACAAATGTTTACAACCTCTAAATATCATACATCATTGTAAGGAGTACTCAATTCTCTTTAATTTGACACCATAACCATGTTTATACAATAAATACAAGTGGAGTAACAGCAAAGAGAAAATATAGAATAATATCGAGTCGCGGAACTGACGCAATTTGCCCGATTTTGGGTACCCTCACATATCGGCCCACCACACACAGTGGATCCCAACTTTTTTCCTGTTAAGTCTCGATTTTGTGTTCAGGACATGATAAGGCTTCAGAAAAACATAGTGAAGTCAAGTTGTGGGGGGGGTGCACGAGCGCCTATTCTGGCCCACCGCCGCAAAACTTTGGCACCTGTACCCCTGAGTGTGTCCCCTAAATGAGGGAACTCTTCTCTACATTCAAACGACTCATCATTTGTCTTCATCATTCTGTTTTTGCTATTATGTCACATACGTTTTCCAGGACATACAGAACCAATATATTTTTTCATTAATATTCAAAGATAATTTTTTTATTATATGTACAAGATAAATTTTTATGTGCTTTTAACATAATTTCTTCTAATATTAGTGTCAATAATTCTAATTACAGCTGGACCCCACTGACCACAAAACTCACTATTGCACGAATCTATATATTTTCTAATGTTCAATTAATACTATCTACTTGTACTACTGCTTTCTTACATTATTGATTGTTGAATATTGTATCACAGGCAAGTCTTTGTCAATTTCAACCCACTCGTGCTCACTAGCCACGCAGCCATTTCGTCACTAGCCTTTTAAGGAACCGGGGTCAAGACAGTTCATCAGTAGGAAAACTCTTGCTGATTACCAAGGAGCCATTGGTTCTTCGACATGTAGGAAGTTCCCCCTGCTGGGCATTGACAAGCCGTCGACCTTCCGGCGAGTAGAAAGACCCTCTCTGCTAGTAAAGATACGTTCCACGGCCTGCTTGACACCCATGGGTGGTGCCACACTAACCGCAGCGTCTACACGGTTTCCATCAGTAATCCAGTCTCCCCCTAAGTAGCTCGCAGGTCCGTCTTGAATCCCCAACATTCACAGACTGCACCTCAAGACGCATCTCCAGGTGGAAAAAAAAAGAGCACGAGAGAGAACACGACGAAGGAAAACTGTTCCAGAGTTTACCAGTGAAGGGACTAAAAAATGGAGATGCTGGTTAACTCTTGCATAAGGGGTTTGGACAGTATAGGGATGAGCATAAGTAAAAAGTCGTGTGCAGCGGGGCCGCGGGAAAGGGGGAGGTTAGCAAGTTCACAAGAGCAGTCAACATGAAAATATCGATGGAAGATAGAAAGAGAGGCAAAATGGCGGCGGATTTTAAAAGGTAGAAGATTGTCAGTAAGAGGAGGAGAGCTGATGAGACGAAGAGCCTTAAACTAAACTCTGTCCAGGAGAGCTGTGTGAATGGAGGCCCCCCACACGTGAGCTGCATACTCCATACGAGGGCGGACAAGGCCCTTATAAATGGTAGGCATCTGTGCGGGGGAAAGAACTGGCGGAGACGATACAGAACGCCCAACCTCGAGGAAGCTGATTTAGTGAGAGAGGAGATGTGAAGTTTCCAGTTGAGATTTTGAGCTAAGGACAGACCGAGGGTATTTAGTGTTGAAGAGGGTGACATAGTAGTGTTATCGAAGAATAGGGGATAGGGGTTTGGTAGATTATGTCTAGTTTATATGTTGATAAATTGGGTTTTTGAGGCATTGAAGGACAAAAGGTTCCTTTTACCCCAATCGGAAATGAGAGCAAGATCTGAGGTTAAGCTTTCTGCAGCCTCCAGTCTGGAGTCTTGTAATTCATGTTGAGAAGGTCTCCTGTTGAAAGAAGTTGAGTAATGCAAAGTGGAGTCGTCAGCGTATGAATGGATAGAACAGTTTGTTATGGAAAAAGATCATTAATGAAAAACAGGAAGAGAGAGGGTGATAGGACAGAGCACTGAGGAACACCACTCTTGACAGGTTTAGGGGAAGAACAGTGACCGTCTACCACAGCAGAAATAGAACGACTGGAAAGGAAACTGAAGATAAAGGAACAGAGAGAAGGATAGAAACCTTAAGAGGGCAGTTAAGACAGCAAAGACTTATGCCAGACTCTACCGAAAGCTTTCGATATGTCTAGCGCAACAGAGAAAGTTTCACCGAAACGGCTAAGAGAGGATGACCAAGAGTCAGTTAAGAGAGCAAGAAAATCGCCAGTAGAACGCCGCTTGTGGAAACCATTCTGGCGATCAGATAGAAGGTCAGAAGTGGAAAGATACTTTTGAATTTTCCGGCTAAGGATTGATTCAAAAGCTTTAGATAGACATGAAAGTAAAGCTATAGGGCGGTAGTTTGAAGGATCAGAGCGGTCACCATTCTTAGGCACAGGCTGTATGAAGGCGTACTTCCAATAGGAAGGAGAGGTAAATGTTGATAGGTAGAGACGAAAGAGTTTGACCAGGCAGGGTGTCAGCACGGAGGCACAGTTTTTAAGGACAATAGGAGGCACTCCATCAGGTCCATAAGCCTTCTGAGAGTTGAGGCCAGAGAGGGCATAGAAAACATCGTTCTTAAGAATCTTAATAACGGGCGTAAAGGAGTCAGAGGGGGGATGAATAGGAGGAATATACTCAGAATCGTCCAGAGTGGAGTTTTTACAGAAAGTTTGAGCTAAGAGTACACCCTTATAGATAGATGAGACGGCGGTGCTGCCGTCAGGGTTAAGGAGAATAGGGAAAGATGAGGAAGTGAAACTGGAGGAGACATTTTTGGCTAGGTGCAAGAAGTCCAAGGAAGAATTAGAAAAAGCAAGGTTTTGACATTTTATATTTATGAAAGAGTTTTTGGTAAGTCGAAGAATAGATTTGGCACGATTCCAGGCAGAAATATAAAGATCATGATTAGCAGGAGTGCGAAGGTTCTGGTACCTTTTGTGAGCTGCCTCTCTATCTTTGACAGCACGAGAACAAGCGTGATTAAACCAAGGCTTTTAGCATGAGGAGTAGAGAAAGTACGTGGAATGTATGCCTCCATTCCAGAGACAATCACCTCTGTGATGCGCTGGGCACACACAGAGGGGTCTTTCTCCTGGAAGCAGTAATCATTCCACGGGAAATCGGAAAAGTACATCCGCAGGTCGTCCCACCGAGCTGATGCAAAATGCCAGAAGCATCGCCTCTTCGGTGGGTCCAGATGGTGTACAGGAGCGATTGGACAGGATACAGAAATAAGGTTGTGATCGAAGGACCCCAACGGAGAGAACAGTTTGACAGAATAAGTAGAAGGGTTAGAGGTAAGGAAGTGGTCTAGTATGTTGGGCTTGTCTCGAAGACGGTCGGGAATACGTGTAGGGTGCTGAACCAACTGCACTAGATCGCTGAGGAGAGCAAAGTTGTAGGCTTGTTCACCAGGCTGGTCAGTGAAAGAGGATGAAAGCCAAAGCTGGTGGTGAACATTGAAATCTTCTAGGATGGACATTTCAGCGACGGGAGAGTGGGTCAAGATGTGCTCCACTTGAGAGTTCAAGTAGTCAATGAATTTTACATAGTTAGTAGAGTTAGGGGAGAGATAAACAGCACATATGTATTTAGTAATAGAATAGCAATGAAGTCTTAGCCAGATGGTGGAAAATTCTGAAGAGTCAAGGTCGTGGGAACGAGAGGAAGTGATGTCGTTGCGCAAGTAGACGCAACATCCAGGTTTGGATTGAAATTTAGGATAGAGGTAGTAGGAGAACATAGTAGAGATTGCTGTCAGTAGCCTCATATACCTGTGTTTCGGTGAGGAAGAGAAGGTGAGGTTTAGAGGAGGAGAGATGGTGTTCCACAGAATGAAAATTAGAACGAAGACCGCGAATGTTGCAGAAATTGATAAGAAAGAGGTTCGAGGATTGACAAGACACCTCTCAAGTCGGCAGCCAGAAGGGGAGTCCTCCCTGGGAGAATTTGTGGTCCCCCCCCCAGGCGGAGACTCCGAGGCATTGTTAAAGTACGCCATTGTTAAATGCATAAGCGCACGCGTGTTTGCTTGTGTGTGTGTGTGTGTGTGTGTGTGTGTGGCTGCATGTTTGTTTCTGGAATGTGTGTGGCTGCATGTTTGTTTTGGAATGTGTGTGTGTGTGTGTGTGTGTGTGTGTGTGTGTGTGTGTGTGTGTGTGTGTGTGTGTGTGTCACTGTGTGTTTCTGGAATGTGTGTGTGTGAGTGTGTGGTGTGGGGGTGGGTGTGATATTATATTCTACGTTTTTGCCTTTTAATTCATTGTTTAGTTTTTCTTTGTCATAATGCCTCTCTCTCTCTCTCTCTCTCTCTCTCTCTCTCTCTCTCTCTCGCTCTCTCTCTCTCTCTCTCAAAGTGAAAATACAGCAATGATAAAGTTCATTCAGTTGCTCACTAACACGTATCCGGACAGCCTACTCTGTATTCGGGCCTTATTGCATTATCCAACAGCTATTACGCTCACGCATGCAAATAGGACCTCAGTGTCAGAGAGTACAATTTATCTCTGCGCTCGACCTGAAGTGTTCACGGGCGAGAGAGGAAAACGTACAAAACGAGACGGTGCACGTCTAATCATGGCATGTATTATTTGCACTGGATTTGGGTATAATGTTCAGCTTTCCACGATGAAGCTCCGGTAAGTAAGGCTATCTTAAGCGTAGCTGTTTGTTTGTTTTTTTTACAGCAAAGGAGACAGCTCAAGGGCACAAAAAAGTAAACATTAATAAAAAAAAGCCCGCTACTCGCTGCTCCTAAAAAGAATCCAAAGAGGTGGCCGAAAGATAAGTCAGTTTCGGGAGGAGAGGTGTCCTGATACCCTCCTCTTGAAAGAGTTCAAGTCGTAGGCAGGAGGAAATACAGATGAAGGAAGATTGTTCCAGAGTTTACCAGCGTGAGGGATGAAAGAGTGAAGATGCTGGTTAACTCTTGCATAAGGGGTTTGGACAGTATAGGGATGAGCATGAGTAGAAAGTCGAGTGCAGCTGGGCCGGGGGAGGGGGGGAGGCATGCAGTTAGCAAGTTCAGAAGAGCAGTCAGCGTGAAAATATCGATAGAAGATAGAAATCGAGGCAACAGTGCGGCGGAATTTAAGAGGTAGAAGAATATCAGTATGAGGAGGAGAGCTGATGAGACGAAGAGCCTTTGCCTCCACTCTGTCCAGAAGAGCTGTGTGAGTGGAGCCCCACAAAAAATGATATGCATACTCCATACGAGGGCGGACATGTCCCGTGTATATGGACATCAACTGTGCAGGGGAGAAGAACTGGCGGAGACGGTACAGAACGCCCAGCCTCGAGGAAGCTGATTTAGTAAGAGATGAGATATGAAGTTTCCAGTTGAGATTTTGAGTTAAGGATAGACCGAGGATGTTTAGTGTTGAGGAAGGTGATAGCTGGGTGTTGTCAAAGAATAGGGGATAGTTGTTTGGAAGATTGTGTCGAGTGGATAGGTGGAGAAACTGTGCTTTTGAGGCGTTGAAGGACACCAGGTTCCTCTTGCCCTAATCGGAAATAATAGTAAGGGCTGAGGCTAAGCGTTCTGCAGCCTCCAGCCTTGAGTCGTTAAGTTCCTGTAGGGTGGGTCTTCTATTAAAAGAAGTTGAGTAATGCAGAGTGGAATCATCGGCGTAGGAATGGATAGGACAGTTCGTTTTGGAAAGAAGATCATCAATGAACAACAGAAAAAGAGTGGGAGATAGGACAGAGCCCTGTGGGACACCACTGTAGATTTAGGGGAAGAACACTGACCGTCTACCACGGGAGAAATAGAACGGTCAGAAAGGAAACTGGAGATAAAGGTACAGAGAGAAGGATAGAAACCGTAGAAGGGTAGTTTGGAAAACAAAGATTTGTGCCAGACCCTATCAAAAACTTTTGATATGTCCAGCGCAATAGCAAAGGTTTCACCGAAACGGCTAAGAGAGGATGACCAAGAGTCAGTTAAGAAGGCTAGGAGATCACCAGTAGGACGCTCCTTGCGGAACCCATACTGGCGATCAGATAGAAGGTCAGAAGTGGAAAAGTGCTTTTGAATCTTCCGGTTAAGGATTGATTCAAAAGCTTTAGATAGACAAGAAAGTAAAGCTATAGGACGGTAGTTTGAGGGACTGGAGCGGTCACCCTTCTTAGGCATACTTCCAGCAAGAAGGAAAGGTAGATGTTGACAGGCAGAGGCGAAAGAGTTTGACCAGGCAGGGTGACAGCACGGAGGCACAGTTTTTAAGGACAATAGGAGGCACTCCATCAGGTCCATAAGCCTTCTGAGGATTGAGGCCAGAGAGGGCATAGAAAACATCATTTTGAAGAATCTTTATAACAGGCATAAAGGAGTCAGGGGGATGAGTAGGAGGAATATGCCCAGAATCGTCCAGAGTGGAGTTTTAGAAAAAGTTTGAGAGAAGAGTTCAGCCTTAGAGATAGATGAGACGGCAGTGTTGCCGTCAGGACTGAGAGTGGAGGAAAGATGAAGAAGTGAAGTTGGAGGAGATGTTTTGGCTAGATGCCAGAAGTCACGGGAAGAGTTAGAGAAAGCAAGGTTTTGACATTTTCGATTAATGAAAGAATTTTTGGTTAGTCGGAGAATAGATTTGGCACGATTTCGGGCAGAAATGTAAAGTTCATAATTAGCATTAGTTTGAAGGCTCTGGTATCTTTTGTGAGCTACCTCTCTATCATTGACAGCACGAGAACAAGCGTGATTAAACCAAGGCTTTTTACCGTGAGGAGTAGAGAAAGAACGAGGAATGTATGCCTCCATTCCAGAGACAATCACCTCTGTGATGCGCTGAGCACACACAGAGGGGTCTCTATCCTGGAAGCAATAATCATTCCACGGGAAATCGGAAAAGTACATCCTCAGGTCGTCCCACCGAGCTGAAGCAAAATGCCAGAAGCATCGCCTCTTCGGTGGGTCCAGAGGATGTACAGGAGCGTAGGTAGTAGTAGTATTAGCATCAGTAGCAGTAGTAGTAAAATTAGTAATAGTGGTACTGTTGCTAGTAGTGGGCGTTAATTGAAAGGCAATACTACTCAAAGGAAGTGAGTTGCGTTTGGGAGGGGAAGGGTTGTGAGCTTTGTGAATATATACAATTACTTCCGTGTGTGTGTGTGTGTGTGTGTGTGTGTGTGTGTGTGTGTGTGTGTGTGTGTGTGTGTGTGTGTGTGTGTGCCCCAAAGACAAATTTGAAGTGAGTTGTAGAAGTGTGTGTGTGTGTGTGTGTGTGTGTGTGTGTGTGTGTGTGTGTGTGTGTAATACTAATACTAATACTAATACTACTACTACTAATAATAATAATAATAATTAACGGTTTAATGATGAAAGATACGTGCAGCCAATGTCTGAAGATACACATACAAAAAAGTGTAGGAGATACATAAACTTAAAATGTAAATAAAAACTAATTGGTAATTAAAATAAGTTCGATATAAATAAAAGGCAGATGAATAAAAGGAGTTGATAAAAACGACAAATGAAATGAAATGAATACAAATAAAAGAAGATGGATGAAGTGGTGAGAACCTGGCAATGGTGACTAGAAAATAGGTGAATATGAATAAAAGAAAATTAATGTGATGAGTTAATGGCATACAATAGTGGTGACATAAATTTGAAAGGTTATCTCATTTATCACATTTACTGACATACAAGGTTTCAGGTTACCTCATTTATCACATTTACCAACATACAAGGGGTTTAGGTTATCTCATTTTTCACATTTACTGACATACAAGGGTAGGCGGTGGCTGAGTAATTAGCGTGCGGGGCCAGCATTCATCACGCCATGGACAATGTCGATTCGAATCCCCACGCTACCACCTGAGATTTTTTAGTCACCGCCGAGTGGCTTAAGACTATCCACAGGCTGTCCAGAAGACCACCTATCATCCTGGATTCTAGAAGAAACGTACAAGCGAATCAAAAATGAGTTCCAGGGGGCAGCATGAGCCAAGCATAACTAGCGCCACTATAAAAATTGCCTGCGCCATGACGGGCTTGGGCTGACCACCAGGCCCCTGAAGAAAGCCTTCCGGCGCTATAGGGTGAGATGTAAACAAAACAAAAAAGTTACCTCATTTATCACATTTACCGACATACAAGGGGTGTAGGGTACCTCATTTATCACATTTACCGACATACAAGGGGTGTAGGGTACCTCATTTATCATATTTACCGACATTCAATGGGTGGAGGGCATCTCATTAATCACATTTACCGAGATACAAGGGGTGCAGGTTATCTCAGTTATCACATTTACCGACTTATAAAGGGTGTAGGTTATCTTATTGATCACATTTACCGACATACAAGGGGTGTAGGTTACCTCATTGATCACATTTACCGACATACAAGGGGTTCAGGTTATCTCATTTATCACATTTACCGACGTACAAGGGGTGCAGGTTATCTCATTTCTCACATTTACCGACATACAAGGGGTTCAGGTTATCTCATTTATCACATTTACCGACATACAAGGGGTGTAGGTTATCTCATTTATCACATATACCGACATATAAAAGGGGTGCAGGTTATCTCATTTATCACATTTACCGACATACAAGGGGTGTAGGTTATCTCATTTATCACATATACCGACATATAAAAGGGGTTCAGGTTATCTCATTTATCACATTTACCGACATACAAGGGGTGCAGGTTATCTCATTTGTCACATATACCGACATATAGAAGGGGTGCAGGTTATCTCATTTATTACATTTACCGACATACAAGGGGTGTAGGTTATCTCATTTATCACGTATACCGACACACAAGGGGTGTAGGTTATCTCATTTATCACATTTACCGACATACAAGGGGAGCAGGTTATCTCATTTATCACATTTACCAACATACCTCACTTACCTCATTTACTGACATACAAAGGGTGCAGAAGAAACTTTCATATTTCAAGCAATTTTCAAATTCAAAACATACGTCAACATTTACTTAAAAAAAAAAAAATCAGGTGGGAAATATGGCGATAGGCAGTTGATAAAGACACGGTAGCGTGTCGCAATTCATCCACCCTTTGTAAACAAATCCCGCGCATGCGCAGGTTGGATGGAATGCCTTAGGATACGTGGATGGCAGATGACACCATACTGGGTAGGACACGTAGCAATGGGTTTAAGTTGGATAACTTCAGGTTCAACAAAGACATAGGCAAGAATTGGTTTACCAACAGTGGTGGATGAGTGGAACAGACGTATAAGTCATGTGGTGAGCGCCAACATTATAGTTACATTCAAAAAGAGGTTAGGTAAGTTCTTGGATGAGAGGGGTTTGGGGCGTTAGTTTGGTGCCGTGGTCTAGGCGGCATGTTGCGCTCTCTCGCGAGACCTCCTTCCTCCTTGTCCTCTTGTTGCGGGGGGAGCCCGACGGGTGGGTGGGGGGTCGAGGGAAGGCAATGCCCTCCCCCCGGTTAAGAAGGTGGGGGGGTCGAGGCGGGGCGAGGCCCCCCCTTTTAGCTTAGGTCTTGTTGGTTTCCCGAAAATGAACTGACGCTGCCGCCATTAGAGGGTGGTAACACTGCAGCAGAAAATGCATAACTGACAACTGGGGCAGGCCACTCGGTTACTGGAGTGAGCGGAAGCCCACTACTGCAGCCCAGGATCAAAGGACACAGGGTCTACCGGAGAGCGCGTCAAATTTTGAATCAACTGGCGCATGACGTCATCAGGTGGAAGGTTGGTGGGTTCAGCTATGGTTTACGCCTCAGTAGCCAGCCGGAAGCGGTGGTGTACGGTTTGCTTGTTCTTGTCAAATCACAATGCCTTGCAGTTGTTAAGTATCTGGCTGCAAGTCTGTAAGTAGGCTATTTAACGCTCTAGAGAAAGCACCATAGTCTGTCTAGGTCAGGGGTGTCCAAACTTTTTTTCACAGAGGGCCACATGCGGAAAATATACGAAGAGTCGGGCCACTCAGTATATTTATGGATGGAGATAGATTTTAGAGTTTATAGTTTTACAGGAACTACCACGTGTAGGTCAACTGGCCTCTTGCAGATTCCTTATTTTCTTATGTATGTATTTTTTTTAAGGAATGTAAGTAGATATAGGCAAGTGTACCTTTAAAGGAATCTATTTTCTATAATGTCTTATTTTATTTATGTATACAGGATAAACTATTGAATCCTATTGCAAGAGGATCGAGTAGCATCATGCTCGTTAGAGAGGATTTGAATGTAAGCTTATAGTTTTCATTGTACGTATTATTATTACACAGCAAGATGTGAGCTGTTACAAAGGCAATCCCACGCTTACTACTGTGAGCCATAACAAAGGGACGTGCAGTCATTATTCTTAGATTTAATGTTTAGGCTCTCCCATTGTGGCCAAAAAGGTATTTAGCATGTTTTGTATTTTTATACTGTGTCTAGAATATGCATATATTGACAATCAAATGAATTATAGTGAGTATAAGTAATAAACATTACCTAAAGATGTGTTTATGTAATTTCTTTGTGTGTTAAATTCACTACAGAAAACTATAGAAGATACGATATTTGTCAATCAAAGACAAAGACAATGAAAGCCTGTTTAGATTCTATTTACGTTACCGCTCGACGTAAATACTTTCGATTTTATTTGTGTTACCGTTCGACGTGAATACTTCGTTTTCTATTTCATCTCTCCTCGCTTCACCTGCTGACGTAATTTTCTGGTTGACCGTGTCCTTTGATCCTGCTGCAGCCCACACCACACTGTCATGGCGTCGTGTAACAAGTCCCGCCAAGCAAATAAAGCGACTTTGCGCCTGCGCGTCTCGTTCACGATATCTTACCAGGATTAAATAAATTAACGATCAATAATTATCGCTTAATCTTATAAATAAAGACGCTTATTTGAAGTAACTATTTAGCAACGTGTATAAAAATAATTGTAAGAAGTCCGCAGTCACTTGATGCCATGACAACGTTGACAACTTTCTTTTCTGTGATCGGTGATCGGAAGTTAGTTTGTGAAGTTCCGATCCCCACAGTCCGATTACCTTTTACAGGGATGATCCAATCTTTGCATTCCGATCGCCAATTGCTGTTCCGATCAGATCGGAAGATCGGACGATCGGACTGATGATCGGAAGTGCCCAGCTCTGAATTATATACCGAGGCAGACAAGGACGGAAGGAAGGAACGAGGAAAAGTTAAGACTGTCTTGCCATATCTGCAACCCAGCTCTGGGCTGTCACCCGACAAAGGTCCATGGTCCCACGGAGGGACAAATGTAGAGATGGATGGATGATCGAATGGATGAGGAGGTAGGAAGATGAAGGAGGAGGGAGGTCTGGCAATCCCCCGGCATGGTGTTGCCATACCGCCCACACTTATCATATGCCTCTCAAAGTGTGTATATCTCATCATTTTATAAAGAAATGGGCTTCCTCTACTCGCAAAGTTATATTTCAAGTTGAAAACCGCGATTTATAAGCATTTATACGTAAATATGATAATATTGTTAGCGTTACCGTCAGCTCCGAGGCAGTATTTATTTAACAACAAATTTAGCGTCACACAGAGCGCGGTAAACGTTTTTAAATCCGCGCGCTAACCCGTGACGTCATCGATTAGTTGGTAGTTATTAACGCGCGAGCTTTGTGAATCTCGATGTTCTCAAAACTATGCACTAAGGGCCCAAAACTACGCACTAAGCCTTTGTGGATTCCGCCCCTGGCTATTTACAGCCTTTATCAGTTTGCTGCCACTAATGACCTAAGTAGCCTTGCCCCTCAATTAATACCGAAGCATCAGGTCACATAATCCCCTTTCCTTAATCATCATCCCCTCAAAGTTCCCTTCACACGTAGTCTACCTGACCCTACCTGACCTGAGGTCCAAAGATCCTGCCAGCCCTGCCCCGTAATCTGAAAGCATCTGCGACCTGCACACACTCCACGCCCACAAAAATTATCCACAACCGCCCCGCACAACCACCCCGCAACCGCAAATTCAACCCATAACCTACCTGCACAATAAACATGTAGTAAATCGCTCTTCTACACACACACACACACACACACACACACACACACACACACACACACACACACGCACACACACTGGTGCCAGTTCCAGGCAACACCCCCTTTTTATACATCGGCAGAAATACCAAGATGGTACGTACAACGGTTAGGCGTCGATGTCCGTGAAACACCGGGAAGGCACCTATGCAACTCCGTAACTTCATCATGGTCGTCGTGGGTGGGTCGTGGGTTACCGGCTGTAACCGTGGTGATATACTGTCATTTTCCGTGGCCGCCGTAAGTGGGTCGGGAGGGCTCCCGGGTGGGATCGGGATTGGTCCGGGAACGTCGTTCTCGCTCCGGCGTACTACCCTTGTACACCGTTGTACAGCCGCCACATGGGTAATCCGTCAGTCAGATCGTGGCCAGAGGTCACGGTTTTACCACCTGCTCTCCGGGAGGCCATCGTGGACCACACATCGTGAATGTGTGAACCCAGCAATACAATATTTAAGTGTTTTTTCGGTTCAACCACTCTAAAATTACTGCAAATATGAAATGTTTCACCATTAAGATACAGCAAGTTTTGTTTATTTTTTTTGTGTTTATAAGGTTGTGAAACCAACATTAATTTTCATAATATTGCCAATAACAAATGGATATATAAATGTGTTTTTGTTCCTAATAAATAAGTGAATGAATAAAGAAAGTAAATATATATATATATATATATATATATATATATATATATATATATATATATATATATATATATATATATATATATATATATATATTTCCTCTCTCTCTCCCGGATAATTTGGGTGTAAATACGATAATTTTGAGTGCACTGCACGATAATTCTCTGCTGCGAGGATGGCAACCCTGCCCGCCAGCCGCCAGCATCAGGGACAGGCAGTGTGGCAGCGGCTATACTGGAGTGTGGAAGTGCGGCGCCATTCCCTGCATCCTACCGTGCCAGTGAACTCTTGCCCTGAGGTGTGGCGGTGTGACATGTGACGGCGTGGCTCTGGTGTTGCGGAGGCCGTGGTGGTGGTGTTTGGGTGTATCTACGGCGTCACAGTTAAGCGGATTTCATGAGCGGTTATATAAATTATGCGTGTAAGTGTGCAATGATGGCGATATCGAGTTAGCGGGTTATAAAATGAATGATGCTTGCGGGCGTGAATTGACGTGCTGAGTGTGACCGGCTCAAATACCCTCTCCTGCTCCTGGTTCCTGCTGTTGCTATATTTCATTCTCTTGCTCCTGTTTTTTCTCTTCTTTTCCTGCTCTTGTTGCTAGTTTTCTTTTTCGTATTTCAATTTTTGTATCTTTACTTTTTGTCCTAATCCTCGTCTTTCTGCCCATCCTACACCCCCTGCTTCCTGCTGTTGCTATATTTCATTCTAATGCCCCTGCTTTTTTTCTCTTTTTTCCTGCTTTTGCTGCTAGTTTTGCTTTCCCTCTTCCAATTCTTACATCTGCAGTTCTTCTATTTGTCGTGGTCTTTCTGGTTACTGCTGTTAAAATTTGTCATGCTCTTGCTCCAGTCTTTCTTTTTTCCTGCTCTGTTGATATTTTTCCTCTTCCAATTCTTACATTTTCACTATTCCTGTTTGTCATCGCCCTGGTATGTCTGCTTCTACATCAACTTCAGCACCTTCTGTTTATCATGCTCTTGTTCAAACTAACGCACCTTCCTCTATGCTTCCAATCCTCTTTCACTTCTTGCTTCTCTGCCTCCTTTTTCACATACTGCTCTGTTATTGCCAGCTCTTTCACCATTAATAGATATGTTTCGTTATGTGCTGTTATGTACATTTTTTCTTGTTCGTCTTTCTCCTGATATCCATTTCACTTCATTGTTGACCTAGTTCATTATTTCCGTTTTTTTTTTGTTTTTGCTTAATTTCTTCATTCACCGCTTTCTCTATTTATTCTTCCTTTTTCTTCTTGTTTTATTTCTTCTCTACTAACTTATTTTTTCGATCGTAAACTTATTTTGTATTGCCTTCCTGCTTCTTCTCATCCTCTTCCAAACCCTCGTCTTTTGTACCAATCTGTCTTGTTCTCCGTTTCCCATCTCCCATCGACTTTTACTCCGCTCCCCCTGCCTCGTCCTTCTACACCTCCTCCTCCTCCTAATCGCATTCCCATCGCTCTCCTTCAGTATCTCCACCTACTCTTGCTCCGTCTCTTTTCTACCGTTTACCATTGATGAGGTTTCAGGCCCTGCTCCGCCGCTGGTGCAGCGCTCTACGAGGGCCATTAACAATTACAATGATAGCCTCAATAATAATCATCGATGCACTTATTCTCAAACATCGTAGTGAATGAGTGAGTGTCTTAATTCCTTTCACGAATAATATCAAAAATATCTATTGGTTCAGTTTTCATGTCTGATATTTTCATTATAGTATCACAATTAAATATCCAACGATTATTTCCAACTCACTGAACATTTATCACACACAATTTATCTTTGAGTACAAACACTAATTAATAGCCATGATCGGTCATGTTACGAATTCTCTCTCAATTTCAGTCCGGATAACTGCACAACACTGGTCATTCGTTGAGTGGTAGATTTCAGGCTTCTTGTACCTCACACAATTTATGCATTTCTTCTCAGCCATGGTGCACTCCTGTGATTTATGATTGCCAGCGCATTTGAAATATTTTGGGGCTTCTCCACTGCTCTTAGCAGTACAGTTGGCCTCAAGATGGCCGTATATCTGACAATGATAGCATATAATTGCATAGTATCTGTTTCTCTCGCCGTGTATATTCCCCAATCTAATTTCAACTTGTCATGATTCTTGTAAAGTAGCCCTCTTACAGTTGGATCGCACCTCAAAATGTAGTGCATCGTGCCGCCAGCTGCATGCTTACTAAAAATCAGCTCAATCTTATTCTCAACACCCTCAAGTGTGTGTAAGAACATTTATTTTTTCCTTGGTCTCCTCTTTATGCACATTGCATATCATGATCTTTGGTTTCATCTTTCCAACACTCTTGGTACTAATTTGCTCAACAGACTCCAATTTCTGAGCAGCCTCAACCCTTATGTTCTCATTATAAAAAGTTCATGACAATATTACCTCCATTCGTGAATCTTGAATCAGTTATTTCAATGCCATTCAATGCGTGGAAGACTTCATCCTTTATATATATTGCCTTCTTTTCCTGAGTAGAAGCTTTTACAACTAAGAGATTCTTCTTGACTTTCCTGTCTCTCTTCGCCACCTTAGCCCAACTAAGCGCTTGGTCAGCTCGAAGGGCGTCAGCAACTGACCCCAGGCCCTCCTGCACCATCTCAGCTATTGATTTAACTTCATCTTTTATCACATATATTTTTTTTTAGATAATTCTTGCTTGAATTCATCCAATTTCTCCACAATTTTGGTAGCCAGAGATGCTTTGTGGAGGCATGGGGTGCAAATCCAATTAATTTTTGGTATATTATCCTGCTTGATTCCAGACAAATGAGCATACTTCATGACACAATTTAAGGCACAAACAGCATCCAATCCACTTTCGCCTGTGAAATCCTCACATACGTAACAACTCCTTCACGCCCTTGGCCCTGACAGCCATGCCGACACAGCACTCTCCGCGTGGAGCAAGATTTGCTGTCTCATATTCTTTCTTTAATTAACCCGCATCGAAACTTTTTTTTTCCATTTTAACTTTTCCTAAGTAGTAGTAGTTGTAGTGGAAGTAGTAGTCGTAATATAGTAGTAATAATACCACCGCCATTACTACTACTACTTGTACTACTGTTGCTACTACTAGTAGTAGTAGTAGTAGTAAGCGATATGGTTGGATGCCACAGTCATTAGCGAACAGAGTTGGGGCTAATGACCTCCAAACTATGGAGCCCTCCATGATTATGTGTCCTGAAAATAAACATGGGTGGAGGTATCATTTATAAAGTTGTTTGTAGTAGTAGTAGTACTACTACTACTACTACTACTACTACTACTACTACTACTACTACTACTACTGCTACTACTAACAACTACTACTACTACTACTGCTACTACTACTACTACAACTACAATAACTTTTTCATTTGTCTTGTCTTTTGTAACTTGTTCGTGTTCTTCCTCCTCTTTCCATTTCTTTCTTTTTTTTCCCCTATGTTCCCTCCTCCTCCTCCTCCTCCTCCTCCTCCTCCTCCTCCTCTTCCTTCTCCTTCTCCCCTTTCTGAATCTCACTGACCTATAGATCCAACCATCACTTGAGAACCTTAGAGGAAAACAGCGTTCCAATTATATCCGTAACTGTGGTGTGTTTCTTTATCCCATCTTATATCTTTTTCATCCTCGCCTTCGTATTTTCTTTGTCACCTTTCCTGTCTTCAATGTAGCATTTCTCTTCCTTGGACTCGTTAGCTTATTTCTCCTCTTTCATTCTCCTCTTCATGCCATAATCTTTGTCTCGTTCGCGCCCGCCTTGTCATCGCCATCGCCCGCCTCTTGCTCGTTCGCCTCTGGTCTTTGTCTCCTCATTATTTCCTCCCTCACTTACCTTCCTCTCCTCCACCACCAATCTGTTCACCATAATCTCCGTATCTTATTTCTTCATTTTCGTCTAATTCGTTCTCCTCCTTCTACTACTCTACACCTTCCTCCTCTTCCTTCTCCAACTCCTCTTCCTTTAACTCCCCACTCCTCCTTTTCCTCTTCCAACTCCTTCTTTTCTCCCACCCCTGCCTCCTCCAACTCCTATTCCTTGTTATCTCCACCTTCTTCCCTCCCTCCTCTTCCTTCTTTCCCCCCTTCTCCCCTTCCTCTTCCTCCTCAACTCCTTTCATTCATTCTCCTCTTCCTTCAAGAGTGCTTCGTTGGCGTCTGGCTGAAACTAGTTTGCGCACGTAATTCTTGTATCCTCGCCGTGTTGACTCGATCTGAATGAAAATAAATGTGAAAAAATGAGGCGCGAAAAAGTAAAGAGACGAGAATAGAGAAAAGCAACAACGCTAACTTAGTAAAGGGAAGAAACGATGAATATATAATGCATTTGCCGTAATACATGAGACTTTTGAAGAGGGCGTGAGTGCTCAGTGATATACAAAGACTGAGAATAAAGAAGTAACGAACAAGGGAAAGTACAAGACCCATAACATAATAAAGAGGAAAATATAGAAGTGCGCCCTCAGCCATGACTAGGATAAAAAGTGATGATGAGGGTAAATGTATGAAGGCAAGGCAAGGGGAATGGTTAACGAGTGAAGTGAAGAAACAAATAAGTGTAATCCCAACTGCAAATGAGGGAGGATATATAAATTGAAAGACTAAATATAAAAAAGAAAGACTAGATACACTAAATGGCAAGAGAAAGGGCAGTGATATTAACCATCTGAAGTGAAAAGCCGAAGACAAAGAACGCTCTCAACCCTAAATTTGGCACAGGAGGAAGTAGAAGAAAAAAAGAGATGAAGGAGCGCAATATGAGTCGTGAAGGAACACACAAAGGAGGAACACAAATAAAGAACAAACAACAGCAGACCTGCTGGTCCTTACGAGGTTGTTTGTGACAAGCTACACTAACTATCTAATCGAAGGTGGAAGATGAAGGAAGGAACGATATTAAAGTATGAAATGCACGAACGTAAAGATTAAGAGATTGCAAAAGAAAGTAAAGCGATGATAGTGTTACCCCAACCGTAAATCAGAGGACTGCTACCAAACTGGGATGTCATGAAACCAAAAAGAGCAAAAGTCGAGAAAAAGGACAGCTAATCTAATGAAGTGAATATAAAAGAGCAAAATACACCCAACCGTGAATGTGAGGACAGGTTGTAAGATGGCAAATTTGCAAGAGTAAAAAGAATACAAAAAAGGGAAAGGAAGAAGACCAAGGAAAATAAAAGAAGGAAATAAAGAAGGAAAAAATGCAGAATAAACAGGATATTCTACACTACTCGCCCGTGAGTTTTGCAAGAAGAAAATTCTATATTTATAGTGAGAAAACAAGAGAAAATAGAATATACCTAGCAATCAGGGTCTTTTCCTTTCCCTCGTGTGGCCTTCACCAAGCAGTCCTTTTTCATTACTCGCCCGTTGAAAAGTTATTGAAAAGATTGAAAGGAAGAAGAGACGCTCACCTCCCGTAAAAGTTTTTTTTTTCATGGACTGGTTTGTGATGCAAGTGATAGTTTTACACTTCTGCACCTTGAACGGGAAAAACACCCATGAAAACCAGGTTAAACTTTTATGTGGCCTTGGGAATTAGCCGTAATGGGAACCCGAAAGCGTTTGACTATACGAACCTTAGATCAAAAAGGATAACCCTGCGTCACCCACGTCGAGGCAGCCTACAGTAGCCTGCCAGTTAATGAAAAGATTGAAAGAAAGAAGAAACCATTAGACCAAATAGGACACGTCAGCGCTCCAACGTCGAGGATTGAAAGGAAGAACAGACGCTGAGACCAAAATGGAGAGTTCTGCGTCACCCACGTCGAGGCAGCCTACATAAGCCTTCCACGCATTCACCCAGGTAAGCACAGACACGCACAGGTGTATATTGCCTGGCTAACTCTCCTCGCTTCATGAACTGCGCCACACACACAAGCCTCCTTTACCAACATTTGTTTAAAGCACACTTATATAAACAAGTACGTAATCTTGTCTCTCCCCGACACACACACACACACACACACACACACACACACACACACACACACAAACGCAGACATTCTCCTAACACCCACCCACCCACCTACCAACATGTAGTCACACACACACACACACACACACTCCCCCCCTCATCCCCCTCACAGGATACGAGAAAACAAAGCTCTTCATTACCCGGAGTCACCGCCAAGTTACCTGCTCTTAATCAGGCAGAGCTCATTACTACCTAAGGCAAGGACTAGGGGAGGGAAGAAGCAATGAAGGGAGAAAGCAAGTAGGGAGATAAGAAGGAAAGGGCAGAGGAGGGGAGGAAGCAAGGAAAAGGAGAAGGAAGGAACGGGGACTGTAAGAAATGCATATAAAAAGTTAGGGCAAGTAGTGAAGGACGAAAGGAGAAGTGGGACAAGAAAAGAAATAACGGTCAATGCATGGAAGCAGGAAAGCAGGAATGGAGGCAAGGAAGCATAAGGGCACGAGGGGAAGGAGGGAAGGAAGAGTGCAATGAGAAAACGAAAAAGGAATGGAGAATTGAAGCAAGGTGAGAGGAAGGAAGGAATGGAGAGAGGGAGGAGGGACGAGGCAGTTGGATGATGGAAAACAAGGCGAGCGGTTGGGACTGCAGAGGAGGAGGAGGAAAGCACAGAAGGAGGAGGAGAAATGAAGAAGGAGGCGAGGAGGAGGAGGAAGGGTAGGAAGAGGCGAACTGGAAGAATGGAGGAAATGAGAGGAAACCAGGAGGGAAGAAAGAACACAGAGAGGAAGAGATGTAAAAGGCGAATACTGCAAGGAAGGCCAAAAGAAGAAGCTGTGAATGGAAAGGAAACCCAGGAAGCAAGAATTGCTCAGGGAAGGAATGAGAGCTAGACGGTATATAAAAGAAGGAGTGATAGACAGGAGCGTAGGTAGAAGGAACCAAGGGGGAAAGGGTATTTAGTGTTTCTGAGAAGTATTAAAGAAAACAAGAGCGTAACACACATTCTCTCTCTCTCTCTCTCTCTCTCTCTGGAACTTGATGGTGTATTGACGCACGGGAAGAGGGAGGGAATGAGGGAGTGAGAGAGAGAGCGTAGTAGTGGAGGGGTTATACGAAGGGGTGAGAAAGGAAAGGAATAAATGAAGGAGGGAGAATGCGAGAGGGACGGTTGGGGGAAGGGGGGCCAGAGGAAAGAGGAAGCGGGAGAGAGGAAAATATAGCCGTGGAACGATGGGAAGAGAGGCGGAAAGGATAAATGAAAAAGGGAGGGTTGGAGGGAGAGAGATAGAGGAAAGAAGCGAGGTAATGACGAAGAAAGAAGTAGAATAGGAGTAGTGAAAGAGTAAAGGTCAGGAATGAGAGCAAGAAGGAGGGAGAGAGAAAGAGAGGGAAGGCGAGCGGGAAAGGATGGTGAGGAGATGGTGGTGGTGAGCAGGGAGTGTGAAGTTGTGAGATATGTGTGCAAACTGCAAGGGAAGCCCATCAGTAATTTTTTCACCACCACACCACCACCACCAATGTATCCCTATACCACCCCTCACACTACTGTAAGGTTCTTTCTTGAAACCTCTATTTTTTTCCCCTTTTTTTTATGGTTTAATTTGTCATTGATGTTTTGTATTGTTATTGTGTTGTATTCGTGGAAGCAGCACCAGCGGTCATTTGATTTTTCCCTTGAGCGCCTTTCTTTCCTGTGAAACACACACACACACACACACACACACACACACACACACACACACACACTCGTATGAAGTATGTCAGTATGCATCTCATGTGTGGGGGGCTCCACACACAGCTCTCCTGGACGAGTGAAGTCTAAGGCTCATCGTCTCATCGACACCCCTCCTTTTACTGACCGCTTCCTACCCCTGAAATTCCCCCGCAATGTTGCATCTTTCTATCTTCTACCCGGTAGAAGATAGAAAGCGAATATATCTGTAGAATCTACCGATATTTTCATGGTGACTGCTCTTTTGAACTTGCTAACTGCGGTGGTTGAACGGATAGCAAGACGGCCCCGCGTTCAGGAGGACGCGAGTTCAATCCCCGACCGGTGCCACTAAGCTGGGATTTTTCAGCCGCCGCCGAGTGGCTTAAACTACCCACATGCTGTCCAGAAGACCACCCATCAGCCCGAACTCTAGATTCTAGGATTATAGATGAGCTCCGGGAGGGCACCATGAGCCAATGCAAGATGGCGCCACTATAAACACTGCCTGCGCCACAACGGGCTGGGCCGACCATCAGACCCACTGGAAAAGCCTTGGACCGACCATCAGATCCACTGGAAGAAGCCTACCGGCGCAATAGGCCACGACGTAAAAAAAAAAATAAATAAATAAAGCCTCCCCACCTCCCGCGGCCCTGCTGCACTGATTGCTCACCCTATACTGTCCAAATCCTTATGCAAAATTTAATCAGCATCTTCATTCTTTTATCCCTTCTACTGGTAAACTCTGGAACAGCCTTCCTTGTATTTTCTCCTGCCTACGACTTGAACTCTTTCAAGAGAAGAGTGTCAAGACACCCGAAACTGACCTCTTTGGCCTCTTTTGTTTCTCTTTATTGGAGCAGCGCCGAGCGGGATTGTTTTATTGCCCTTGAGCTGTATCCCTAAAAAAAAAAAAAAATAAATAATAATGCACATAATGAAGCATGCTACGACTGCAGAAGCGCCAAAAGAGACAGTGGTGCGTCCATGGCTAGCAAGAAGGCAAGAGAGGAGCATCTACACCGATCCCACAACATTTCATGACCCTCACCAGATCAATGAGTCTGTGCTGAGCTTGCACACTCCAGCAAAACTTTGTCGCGGAAGTGTTCTCCATCTTAACAGTTTGTTTACCTCGCGCCAGGCACAGACTCCACCAAGTAGGACTCCACCCAGCATACCATCACAGTCAGTTGAGTGTTATAAATAACTTTACACAGTGGACAAATAAATCACAAACACATACTTGCACATGTACGTCGGTTTTTGGAGTTTTACAGTTGACAATTTGAGTAAATATATACGATGACTGATTTTCAATTTACATTTACAGTTTAAAGCACGAATGTCATTTGACCCCAATTTCTTCCAACCAGTCTGGCAACACAACCGTTGTCCATCCTTCCCGATCCGCCAAATTTTGTTGGTGGTTGTTCATTTTGATCAACCGTCAACCAAAACTAGCAACATGTTGGGAGAAATTTGCCCTGTGTGACGCCGCCTTTACGCTCTCCTCTCCCACTCTCTCATTCCCTTATTCCCTCGTTTTTCCTCCGGTGAGTCAATACACCAAGTTCTGGAGAGAGAGAGAGAGAGAGAGAGAGAGAGAGAGAGAGAGAGAGAGAGAGAGAGAGAGAGAGAGAGAGTTCACTTATTTGAAAGAAAGGGACTCAATGACTGAATAAATGAGGATAAAATAATAAGTAATAATAGGGCTAAAATGGAAGAGAGAGAGATTGGTGGGAGAAAGAAAGAGGAAAGAAGTAAGGAAATGATAAAGAAAGGAGTAGAATAGGAGTAGTGAAAGGGTAAAGGTCAGGAATGAGAGCTAGAAGGAGGGAGGGAGGAGAGAGAGGAAGGAGGGAGAGGATGGTGAGCGGATAGGTGAGGGAGGTGAGGAAGGAGTAGTAAATTTTGAGATATGCGTGCAAGGGAAGCCCATCAGAATCTTTTAACTACCACCACCACTTCACCACCATCACCACCATCACCACACCACACCACACCACACCACACCACCAGCCACCAGACCACCACCACCACCATATCCTCATACTGTAGCGGGCGAGTCCCCGCTGAAATCAGTTACCAGTGACGCCAAGGAAAATTGAGTGCTACAGCACTGACTCTATTTTTGTCATTAATGTTTTAATGTCCTTGTCTCCCGTCGTGCTCCGTTGTCTGCGTCGCGTCCTCATTGTTTATCTCTTGTTACATGTTTATCTTTGACTGTCCGTCCACGTCCTGCTATACACCTTCTACATATTGTTTACTATACGCATTAGCACTCCAGTGTCATTCACACTACACTACATCTACACAAACGCATGCATACAGAAACACCTTTTCTATGTGTTTTGATTGTCCTAATGATTTATAAGATTTTTTGTGAATAAATAACCCTGACGGATATTGCTTTTCTTTATCCGTGAACCAATACGCGGTTATAATACTCACTTACCACCAACAATTGGTGACCCTGCAGTGTTGCTATGGTTCAAGGTGGCTTAAAACCGGTGCCGTTTAGGCACTCTCTCCCAGAGTGGTAGACCTGCGTCGGAACACCTGATTTATTCGTCTACCCTCTCCTGGGGCAATAAACGTCACCGCTGCTCGGGGTTCGTGAGGTTGAGCCCCAGGTCAGGAGAAACATTACGCCCTTATGGCGCATTTTCCACCTTCAGGGTTTGTTCCCTGCCTCCCTCAGGCACCTCTGTGCCCCTCTCCAGGTGCTTTCTACACCTCCTCCAGGCACCTACACCTCCTCCAGGCGCCCTCTGCGCCTCCTTCAGGCACCTTCAGTGTTTCTTCAGGCACCTTCAGTGCCTTTCTGCTGGTACGGCGTGTGAGCTCCTGTACACCGTGTGACACTCCACCTAGACACTCAAACGCAGTGCGACACACTACCACCGATACATGTACAGTGCCACCAAACTAAGTGTAGGCGGTGGCGTAGGTGGTAGCACTGGGCCCACATTCACCGCGTGATGGACGACGCGGGTTCGAATCCCTGCTACCACTGGATTTTTCAGTCACCGCCGAGTGGCTTAAAACTACCCACATGCTGTCCTGAAGACCACCCATCAACCCGGACTCTAGAGGAAGCCGTCCAAGCGAATCAAGAACGAGTTCCGGGGGCAGCATGAGCCAGTGCAAGATGGCGCCACTATAAACACTGCCTGCGCCAGAACGGGCTGGGCCGACCATCAGGCCCCACCTGGAAGAAGCCTGGGCCGACCATCAGGCCCCACTGGAAGATGCCTACCGGCGCAATAGGCAATCAACGTAAAAAAAAAAAAACGCAAACACACGACTCACAAGACTCAGTGAGACACGCCAGTACATTGTGACACCCCACTGTGGATTACTCATCGCCTTTTGGATTTACCACCGCCCTCTTGGATTACCCTACACCTGTGGGTCCTTATGTACAGTGCAGTGTCTCCATCAGCAGTTCAGTGCAGTGCGTATCCATCAACAGTTTAGTGCAGTGAGTTCCCATCAACAGTGTCACAATAATACCTACCAGGCGTGCAGTGTTGTGTTCCAGTGCCTTCTTGGACACTGTGGTTCGCTCCCTGAGCCACTGAGGCCCCTAGCACTCGCCAGCGCCGATAGTACGCAGTTCTAAGCTCACGGACTGACGTGCTCCCTGGCACATGCTAGCGCCCCTCACTCCTCACGACCTGCTGTGGCCCCTGGCTTACGCCAGCGCCTAAAACACGCAGTCGTTCGACGCTCTCTCTCTGCCGTGGCCCCTGGCCCGTTTACGCCAGCGCCCTTGCCAACCTGCTCCACACCGTTCAACTTCACCATGACTGACGACGCCAACTCTTCCGCTACGGCGGCGGTGTCCTTCAAAGCGCCGCCCTTTTGCTCACAGGACCCGTCCATGTGGTTCGCGATTTTGGAGTGCGAATTCAAGCCTTCCAGGATCTTTTAACCAGCCAACCTCCCAGCCCAACTCAACGCGCAACTCACCTCAGCTCGACTCACCGCAGCTGAACTCAACGCGCAACTCACCTCAGCTAGACTCACCGCAGTTGAACTCAACGCGCAACTCACCTCGACTTACTGCAGCTGAACACAACGCGCAACTCACCTCAGCTCGACTCACCGCAGCTGTCCTCACCACGCAACTCACCGCGCAACGCACCACCAGCAACACCGTATGTGCCACAAAACCCGCACACCATGAAGTTATCGTTTCTTTCTCGAAGTCACTGGGAGGGGAGTGCTGTAGCGAGCGAGTCCCCGCTGAAACCAATTACCAGTGACACCAAGGAAAATTGAGTGCTACAGCACAGACTCTGTTTTTGTCATTTATATTTTAATGTCCTTGTCTCCCGTCGCGCTCCGTTTTATTTATCTCTTGTTACTTGTTTATCTTCGCCTGTCTGTCTACGTCCTGCTATATACTCCTACATATTGTTTACCACACACATTAACACTCCAATGTCATTCACACTACACTACATCTACACAAACACACACACACACACACACACACACACACACACACACACACACACACACACAAACACCTTTTCTATGTGTTTTGTTTGTCCTAATGATTTGTAAGATTTTTTGTGAATAAATAACCCTGACGGATATTGCCTTTCTGTATTCGTGAATCAATTAGCTCTTAAAACACTTACTAACGGCTCCAAAAATACCACCCCTCACACTACTTTCCAGGTTCTTTCTTGAAGCCTCTCTTCTTTCCATTTTTTCCATGTTTTATGTCACTTTCTTTATTAATTTTATCGTCAGTGTGTGTGTGTGTGTGTGTGTGTGTTTGTGTGAAAGAGAGAGAGAGAGAGAGAGAGAGAGAGAGAGAGAGAGAGAGAGAGAGAGAGAGAGAGAGTGGGTGCGTGCGTGCGTTTAACAGTAAAGGAGGCAGCTCATCTGATTTTCCTTCCCCCTAACCATCTCTTCACTCGCACTGTCCGTCTCAGGCTCTCACCTTCTCGCAACCTCACTCACCCATATGTTCCTTACCTTTCTTCCTCACTCCCCCGTTATGCGCTCCCGTTCTTCTTCATTCACCGCCCACGTCATTACCCCTCCACTATTACGCTCTCCTCTCCCACTCCTTCATTCCTTTATTCTCTCGTTCTTCCTCCAGTGAGTCAATACACCAAGTTCCAGAGAGAGAGAGAGAGAGAGAGAGAGAGAGAGAGAGAGAGAGAGAGAGAGAGAGAGAGAGAGAGAGAGAAAGATGATTCGTTTATTCGAAGGAAAGGGACGCAATGACAAACAGGAGGTATTGAAGAAGGAATTTGAACATTAAAGATCTCTATGGAGAGATCATGTGTGTGTGTGTGTGTGTGTTTCATCAAGCTCAAGATTCGCGTTCTTCAGTTGTAATAATATCTGGAGCACTGGTGACGGATCTTTGGGAACCTGAGTTTCCTGACAGCCGTGGACACCCGGGAGGGCGTGTAGCAGACTTAGGCTAGGGTGTAGGATCTGGGACAGAGCAGTCATAGAATACGTCTATGGCCAACTTCATTACAGGCTCCATTGTGTTGTCAAAAGTGTCACGCTAAAATCAAATTGACGCTGATAAGATATAATTTTTTTCGCTCAAGTATGGTCAGTGTCTCGTGGAAGTAAATGGTCTGCCAAGCTTCGTCCGAAGCAAGAGTGTAGCCAGGATTCATGACTTGTTATGGGAATGCGTTTTTTTTTTTTTTACTTCATTATAGGACAACATATTAAAAATAAATTATTCCTTTGACTCTTGGTAAATCACAAACCAGTTGTACATAAAAGTTGAGTTTACTAAAAGAAAACACATTTTTTTCGTATTTATTGATGTACAAAGAAGCACATAACGTCGCACCAATCTTCATCACTCACAGAGTCTGGCATCGGCCAGCATCATCAGTGATGAGAATGTGTGTAAGCTTTATTGAAAGCAATTGATATAGTTGTTATAGTGTTATAGTTGCTGAGTGGTTAGCGTGCGGGGCTGACATTCACGGCGCCATGGACAACGTCAGTTCGAATCCCCACGCTACCACCTGGGACTTTTCAGTCACCGCTGAGTGGCCTAAGACTACCCACATGCTGTACATAAAAAACACCCATCAATCCGGACTCTAGAAGAAACCGTCCAGTGAATAAAGAATGAACTCCGGGGGCCAGCATGAACCAAGCATAACTGGCGCCACTAAATATATATCCTGCGCCACGACGGGCTTGGGCCTACCACCAATTTATATATATATATATATATATATATATATATATATATATATATATATATATATATATATATATATATATACTAAAATAAACAAATGTTACTGTATCACAATGAATTTGAATTTAGCGTTATGCTTTTACCATCAAAATGGCGCCTGTAATGAGGTTGGCCACTCCCTTATTCCATGACACCCTCGATTAAGCTATACCACCCCCGGATGCCTTTGGGTGTCAGGCTCCAGCCGTTCCCAAAAATCCGTCACCGGAGCACCAGAGCTTATTACAATGAGGTATATTCATTCTTAGCAGGTGTCACTAGGATACGGTCACAGGGCCCACGAAGCTTGAGCTATTCTTCAATTAGGTATCGTGAATTACCTGTGTTTCTCTGGGACTTGTAACAATTACATTTCAATAAGTGACATTATTGTTCATAAAAACGTAGCTGCTCATTCTCGTTGCTTTATTTATTTGTAAAAGAGAGATAATATGAATGTTGTCCGCAGAGCCGTGGCACCCGCCCTCCATTCCCCCCATCTGTGGGGGGCCCCGCATGACAGGGGGGCCCCCAACTATAAGAAATGAGAGAGAGAGAGAGAGAGAGAGAGAGAGAGAGAATTTGAGAGAGACAGAGATTTGATTTTGATGGCTTGCTAATACCAAAGCATCAAAATCAAGAGATCTAGCAACATGTTCAATGGAGATGATTCCTAGAGCAGAACATTGTTGACCGCAAAATATTTTTATTATTTTCATTCTACTAAAGCTACTCTGCACTTGCAACAGTAACTGGAGTTGTTAACATAACTCTCAACACAATTCCAGTGTTTGGGCATATTTATGAAGATTAGTACTACATATATATGTTAAGAAATCTTCCAACGGTTCAGGATGAGATTTTTATTTCTCTTACAGCTGATAATCTAACTTGAAAACTGGGTTTTTTTCACCTCACAAAGCTCAAAAAAAAAAACTTTTAATGATCGTTTTACGTTTAAATTATTATACTTTGTTAAGAGAAACATTATTTTTGTGCTTATCAGTCGCGCCCCCATGTTGTGTCCGGCTCAGCTCCACTTAATATATAACATCATCATTCGTTGTTTTTTAATTGCTGTTCTCCTTACTCCTACTGAAAAAATGTAAAACTCGGTTGTCTGTACGGGGCCGCATAGAAGCTTTTTGGGGGGGCCTCACTACTTCTAGCTACGCCCTGGTTGTCTGTCAGCCTCTCCTCTTCCAAAATCGTTCTTGTACGAAAGACCTGTGAAATGAAGCAGAAATGAGTTTAAAAAAATATTATTTACATTATATACATATTATCCTGAGTACCTGCTTCAGGTGCATCAGTTTCGCCTTAGGCGAACCTTATCAAAAACATTTGGGCGCCAGGCATCTCTGTAGAAAGCGAGCCTCCTTTGTTTTTTTTTGTCCGTTAGCAACATTGGCTTCTGTCCAAGAGTGTTTCCATCCACCCACAACTCCCGGCCTAAACCGCCATCACCTTTGACCTGCCCACGCTCTTGGTATCGGCAGGCGTCTATCCACGGTCTTTGTTTATCTCACACAACAAGCAGCACTCACTTGAGGGGTGAGTATAATATGCTGGGAGCGGAAGTCGGTGACCTCACGGAGACACAAACACCTGGCTTCCTAGTATTTGGGTGGAGAGGGTTGTCGAGATGCCTGACGCCCAAATATTTTTGATGAAGTTCGCCGAAGGCGATACTGATACACCCACGGCAGGTACTCAGCAAATAGTGTAATGTAAATATAATTAAGAAAACTACTTTTGCTTGATTTCGCATGGCTTTCATGCTAGAACGATTTTGAATGAGGAGAGGCTGCCGGACAGCATTTATATATTCTCTCGTTTACCAATAAATGAAACAACGAGAATGATCAGCTGCATTGTTATTAACAATAGTGTCACCTATTTTATTGAAATATATTTGTTACAGTCCCCAGAGAAACACAGGTAATTTACAATAATTGAAAGAATAGCTCAAGCTTCGTGGGCCCTGTGACCCAATACCCGCTGGCTGCCAACTCTGAATATACCACCTCACTGGGGAACGCGGTCCAGGGCGCGATAAAACCATGGTGACACACACACACACACACACGCACAATCTTTTCATGGTGGCCTTAAACTTCAAATTCTTTTTTAAAGCACACGTATTCTGTTCTTTGTCAGAGTACCTCTCTCTCTCTCTCTCTCTCTCCACTGGTCCCTTCAGCACCAGCCCTGCTCATCCCTCCTCCCTTTGAAAGTTATTCCCGCTGCTGTTATGAACTATTCAACTTTGTGGAGGCAAATTCCACTAAAATACCGGTGAGGAATGTAAAACTTATTGAATAAAGAGGTTAATGGGAAGAAAGGAAACATTTATATTGATCATACTGAAGACATCATCTATATGACCCCTCCCACACACACACACAAACATATTCACGTTCCCGAAATAAAGTAATCAACTTCGCTCTATATTTAATAAAAAAGGAGAGAGAGACGGTACGGCCGCGCGCGCCCGCGAGCGAGCGAGAGAGAGAGAGAGAGAGAGAGAGAGAGAGAGAGAGAGAGAGAGAGAGAGAGAGAGAATGGGTAAGGAGCTGGGCAGACAAAGGAGCCAAGGAATGGCAGTCCTTTCGGATCATAAAAGGCTGAGAGAGAGAGAGAGAGAGAGAGAGAGAGAGAGAGAGAGAGAGAGAGAGAGAGAGAGAGAGAGAGAGAGAGAGAGACATTACGCATCACACACAGGGAGTCGACGCCTTTACTAGAATATCCAGTGACTCGGCAAGGCTTGCTGCATAATCGCGGCAAATACATGGTCAGTGAGCCTGTGGTCATGCCAATAGATGCACAACAATGTCTGATCCACAAGCCTGCCTAATACTCAGTCCATACAACTGTTAAAAAGTGATGGAGCAAGGACACAACCTTGCTTCACTCCTGCGTTCGCGGGAAAGAAACATGATCCTCTTCCTCCCCTCCTACACATTTGGCAGAACTCTCAGCTCTTGAGTATGGGCCAGTCAAAAGACCAACAGTCCTTTAGGAACTCTGCGGAATCGCAGGATATCCCAGATCGCAATGCACTGCATCAAACGCCGTCTTGAGATCGACAAATGCTGCAAGTATCCCTTGTTGAAACTCATGTCGGCGTTCCACCAGTACGCGAAGCACTGCTTAGGTCTGTGCAGCACCAACAGCTGGCTGTAAATCCACATTAACAATAGATGGGTAAATGCCTTGCCTGGTACACTTACCACCATAATACCGCTGTAGTTGTTGCAGTCCAAGCGGTTCCCTTTCCTGATAGGAACAATCATCCCCCTCTTCCAGTTATGAGGAATGGTACCTGATTCCCAAATGGCAGCCAAGACCGCATGCAACCCGCGAATCATGGCCTCACCTTCAGCTTTGAGCAGCTCCACACTTATGTTACATATACTATATGCCATTTCACCTCTCAGCCTCGCCACACTCTCTCTCTGTCCTCGTTAAGAGGTGTTCTCTCGTTGGTGGGGGATCAACATCCGCCATCTGCAACCCAACAGCTGGAAGCTATCCACTGGGAGGGTCCGCCATGTACAAATGCTCAGAGTACTCATCCATACGAGTCCTCTATACATTCAGGTCTAACACGTGATATTTTTTAAAACTTTTGTTCAAATACTTCATGTGGAATTTTGTGGGATGTCTGGATTTATCTTGAGTTTTACCTTTAGAATGTTCTGTTGGAGGCGTATGTTCGTTTGAGAGAGAGAGAGAGAGAGAGAGAGAGAGAGAGAGAGAGAGAGAGAGAGAGAGAGAGAGAGAGAGAGAGAGAGAGAGAGGGGAGGGGTAGAATCAGGAGCAAGTACTTATTATTTTCTCTGACATTTTCTGGTTTTAAAAGTTTCCTGGCGCACGAAAAGTTGAGGGTAAATCAATACGCACGGGTGTGTGTGTGTGTGTGTGTGTGTGTGTGTGTGTGTGTGTGTGTGTGTATGAGAGAGAGAGAGAGAGAGAGAGAGAGAGAGAGAGAGAGAGAGAGAGAGAGAGAGAGAGAGAATGTGTGTTTTTGTGTAGAGTGTAGAGTACACATAATATCAAGGATTTGATAATACGATTGTCTTACTAACCGACATCGGAATGTTACCCGTGCTCTGAAATCGTTCCCTGGATAGTCACTGCCGCCCCCACCGAGCCCGGACGGGGAGACAGCCAGCAAGGGATGTTGCCTTACTAGCTTTCGAGTCTCAGGTGGCGAGGCGGGCATCGACGCTAGTGCACTGGTTGGATTACGATGCTAGTTATTCAGCAATACTGCTATTACTGCTACTACAACTACTACTACTACTACTAATAATAATAATAATAATAATAATAATAATAATAATAATAATAATAATAATAATAATGATAATAATGTATTAGATGGTTTAATTAGTACTTGGCAGCTTTTCGGCCTAAAATTAATGCTACAAACAAAATACAAGCAAAATGGAATGAGTTTCCGGGAGTGTTGGAGGTCGTTGTGTTGTGTCAGTTTAGTGCGTGCGTGGGCAGCATCAGAGTGATGCCGGTGAAGTACAACCGTGTGCCATTCCTTGAGGGTCTATGATTCACGCCTTTGGGACGCAGCCGGTTAGCGACTAGTTAACTCAAATCACCAAGCGGTAGAGATTGATATTCTTAACTGGTAATATATCATTTTCTACTTAACCAATTGATTTTCTGCTGTCAGGTATGTCTTCTATTAACCGTCAGACCTGTAAAACAATAGGAAAGAGTGTAACAACAGTAAAATTTTCCACGAAATTTTGTGTGGGGCAGCACGGCCACGGGCGATCCATATGGTCCCGCGGTATCCCAAATCGCGGTTCACCACGAATAAAATCCAATAGGGGTCTCTTTCCTACTGGGGTTCTCTGTTCCTCATGACCTCCCTCATGGTCACTAATAGAAGGTGAAGATAGAATCATCCGCGGGGGGCTCCGGTTCCCACGCCTCCTGTAATTCCACATTGTGTTACAGTTGGCTACTCATCCCGCAGCAATGCGTTTGCACACATTTTATCTCTATTTTCGCTCTTTTTTAATCTTTACTCTTTCCTATGGATTTCCTAAAGTTCTGAGCGTTAGTAGATTGCACTACGGTACTTTCCCCAACCTCCACCCTTTTGAAAGTGGTTAACTATAAATCTATAACCAACTGATTGAACTGATACTATAAACACATATTTATTACTTAATATTTAAAGTTCAAGATGGGCAAGTTTCGTTTCAAAACAGTAGCTTATCTACCTTTTCTGGCAAAGCCGATTGCGCTTAGCGTCATATATCAAGCCAGCACTACTAAACAGCTGCTCACTAGGAACGCTACTTGGTGACAGGAGAGATACTGGCAAGCTACCTTTGCCAAATCAGGGTAGACTGTCTTCATTGTCTTCCACCATTGCAAACTATCTTGACTTGTTCCACTTATTCTTTTCTCTCTGTGATATTTCTCAATATCTTTCATGAGTAAAGTTACTACAGATGAGTTTTCTGCTTCATCATCACTGCTGGAGGCAAGAATAGAGGTCATTGCTTCATCTAATGTTCCACAGGTGGTAGGTGTTCACTCATATCATCTCTTCTTCGTTTCCTTCTTGGTTCTCCATCTTCCTCTTAAAGAATAGTCGTCGGACGAAGATCATCTCATACTCTGGCAAGTGATTATTTTACTTGATCAGTGACGTGAGATGAAGAAAAATAATTACTCTTGTATCTTGGGTCAATATATGTTGCAATTCTGTAAAGATCTTCATTTTCAATCCAAGAAAATCTTTTCTCAACATCAGCTTGCATTGCTTCTTTCATGAAGTTTACTGCCTGTGTTGCTTGTCTGTCTTCATTTAACTCAATCACTGATCCTGAGCCTGGTTCATCTTCAGAGCTTGTATCTGAAGTATGAGTTTCTTCAACAGGGTTAGAAACTACTGATGTGGTATGCTGAAGAGAGTGTTTTAAGGACTTTACAAGTGGAATCACTTCAGCTGCTGTTGATGTGGAGTCACTAAGTTTTTTTGTGATATCTTCATAAGGTTGTAAGGCTTGTACACATATATTATGCATAATCAACCACTCAGTATTGCTGAGCTGTTTGATTTTGGAGTTGGTAGCAGCATACACACACACAGATTTCTTTATTTCTAGTGTTCTTCTTAGTATGTGTAAGGTGCTATTCCATCTTGTGGGTGTATCATGAATAACAGAGAGTTTAGGTACTTGCAGCCTGTCCTGAATCTTTTTAAGTTCATCTTGTGCCATAGTTGAGTGATGAAAGTGCGTAGCAATACTACGAGTTTTTTTTATCATGTTTTCTGTATCACAATGTGATGACAACCCAGTTTTAGCAATCAGCTGTATTTTATGCACAGTACAATCCAAATTATTTACACCTGAGAGAAACAGAGCTTTTTTCATATTTGCTCCAGCATCACGCAGAACACAGTGCACATTTGTACGAGATATGTCCCACTTCATCAGCATATCATCCAACATTTTGGAAATATACTCTCCTGTATGTCGTTCTTCCAGTGGTTCAGCACCTAGCACAAAGTTTGTTCTTTCAAATTCCTTATTTATGGTATATGCAGTTAAACTCAGCAATGAGACACCTGCTGAGGTAACTGACCACACATCAGTTGTGAAGGAAAGTTTGTTGTCTTGCTTCACTTCATCAATTATTTCTTTTATTTTCTTGAAAACAGACTCATACATATCACTACATATCATTGATGAATATAAATTTCGCTGCTTTAGACTGTATAGTGGAGCAGCTTCAGTCATCAGTCTCATGAATCCTATGTCCTCAGCATGACTGAGAGGCAAATCATCCATGACTAACATTTCTGCAATGCATTTATCCAGTTTCTTTGCCTTAGGGTTAGAAGCATCCCATAATTTTGCACTCTGAAAATACTCAGCAACATTCCTTTGCTTAGCATCTGTCTTTGCTTTTTGCAAAGGTGTTTTTTCTATGTTTATTTTTTCTTCCAACTTCTTTGTCTCTTTTGCCATTAACTCTTCAAACTGTTCTTTATGCAGTGATTTCAAGTGGTTTTTCAAAGATGTAGTTCCACGTCCCTTTCGTGAATAATCTTTCTTGCACAACAGACACTGTGCTAGGTCACTTGACTTGCTCATAAAATATTTCCACACTTCACTGCTATGTGACGCCATTTTTCAGCTGCTGTAGCAGTCAGCACAGAACAAAAAGGCTTTGTAAACTTGATTATAATATCCTTTTAAACCATCACTGGCAAACTGTATTATCAGCGAGGAGCAAAGCAAGGAAGGAGCAGTACTTCTTCCTTCGAAGGCAAACTCTTACCAAACTGATGACCTAGCTGCCAGTGTACTGTGTAGGACTTATGCTCAGAATGCCAGTTTACAACATATGGATCAGTATTATAAATTTTCGAGATGCTTAGCAAATGTGAAAAGAAAATTACTTTATTCTAATGCTTCATTGCATTAATTTCTAGTGAGAAATACATCGAAAAGCCCTCTATAACAGTAATAATGATAATAATAATAAAACAATAGCTAATATTACCCTTCCTCTGTGAAAATCTTTTCATCGGCAACTCACGGTATCAGGGGAAACAGGCGACAACAGGAAAACTCGTGCGATAAGAAGAGCTCAGCGCTGCCGGTTCATATTTTTTTAATATTATTATTTGTATAATTATGGAAACATTCGCATTGAAAGTATTTAAGGAAGAAGCACTGAATTCTACCATGTGAAGTGGGAATGATGTCTAAGACTGCAATGTACAACATTACTCAGCCGATCGGGGCCTGACCGCCGACAAAATAGGCAATAATCCCCGGACCGGCGGCTTACCGCCGGTCTGCCTGCGGTAGACCGGCGGCTTACTGCCGGTAAGCCGGCGGTAGACCGGCGACCATATACGATTTTCGATTTCTCCGACCGGCGACTGCAGCAGGTCAGTCGGCGGTAGACCGCCGGCCTACCGGCGGCAGACCTGCTGCACATCGACGAGCTAACACTTTCTTTGCATTTTCATATATTTATAATTACCTCCTAAATAGCTTCATACCAAAATTCATTCGTGTGCATAAAACTCTCTCTCTCTCTCTCTCTCTCTCTCTCTCTCTCTCTCTCTCTCTCTCTCTCTCTCTCTCTCTCTCTCTCTCCTTTCACCCATTCCTCTTCCTCCTTTTTTTCATCTCTTTCCACCCTCTCTCCCTTCTTTCCTCACTCTCCTCCATCCCTCCCTCTCTCTTCCTCACTCCCTCTCTCTTCCTCACTCCCTCCCACCTGTTCCTCCTTCCATTCCTTTCCCTTCTCTCTCTCTCTCTCTCTCTCTCTCTCTCTCTCTCTCTCTCTCTCTCTCTATATATATATATATATATATATATATATATATATATATATATATATATATATATATATATATATATAAATATATAAAAATATATATATATATATATATATATATATATATATATATATATATATATATATATATATATATATATATATTTTTTCTCTCTTTCACCCATTCCTCTTCCTCCTTTATCTCATCTCCCTCTCTCTTCATCCCTCGCTCCTA
>NW_026111660.1:140000-155000 GCF_024679095.1 Eriocheir sinensis
TCGGAACGTATAGGGTTAAGGCATCGGGGTGAAGGTGACAAGCAAGGGTGATAAGCCTCCTCTCTATCTCCCTCTTCACCCTCCTCACACACACACACACACACACACACACACACACACACACAGTGACTCACTCATGTGTCGTTACTAAGTATCTAACATTCCACCATTCACAGTTTGCAGTTTATTTACTATGTATTTGTACTTCATAGTCACTAAGTAAAATTCGCCCCCTCCTCCTGACCTTCCCCTAAATTCTAGACACATTACGTTGTGTAAGTTTGAAAGGAAATGAATCCGTGATATTATTTGCTTTAGTTTTACTAGATAATTAATTCATTAGCCACACATCAATAAATTTACTCCACAATTCTAAGCTCTGTCTGAACTCTAAGTCTGCAAGCACCAGGCAGTACTCTACTACTCTGCTAGTCTGTAACTGCGTGTCTATATATTACTCTATAATCTATAGGTTGTGCAATACACAAAACACATCCGCATCCACACATCCTCTGTAGAGTGCGGATGCGGATGCGGATGCGGATGTATATTTCACCACAAATGCGGATGCGGATGCGGAGGCGGATGTTCAGTTTATCACAACTACGGATGCGGATGCGGATGTGAAAAAATATGCGGATGTTCCGCGGATGCGGATGCGGATGCGGATATATATATATATATATATATATATATATATATATATATATATATATATATATATATATATATATATATATATATATATATATATATATATATATATATATATATATATATATATATATATATATATATATATATATATATATATATATATATATATATATATATATATATATATATATATATATATATATATATATATATATATATATATATATATATATATATATATATATATATATATATATATATATATATATATATATATATATATATATATATATATATATATATATATATATATATATATATATATATATATATATATATATATATATATATATATATATATATATATATATATATATATTTCTTTACGTGCTGCCTATAGCGTCTGTAGGCTTTCTGGAGGGGGCAGGCAATTTTATTTACAGTGCCTGCCGTGATATATGACTCTTTCTGGGCCCATGGTGACCCCCAGTGCTCCAGTTGAACGAAGTCGCTGAAGTTAGGGTTGATTGAAAATCTGGACACCACTCGGCGATCGTTTAAAAAAATCTGGGTGTTTTGGTGGGACTCTAACATAGGACCACGGGCTTACTACGCCCGCGTACTGATGTGTTGATTATTATCTTTGAGAGTTTTGAGTACAACAATAATTGATAGGACAAAATTTGGTCTACTAACTATTCAGGCATCTCTTCTCTCATAGTTTTCAACATCAGTTTGTACTTTTAGTTTGATAACTTTACCTTAAAGTGAACCTGTTCTATTATTATGTTTAGCTTTACCTTTTATCTCTTGATATAGCTGTTATGGCTTCAACAGTAACGTTCACTATCACTTTTTTCGCTTGATAAAGCGCGGCAGTGTCGTTGGAAATGAGGTCCGTGACACTGGAGATTGGGGAGGCGAGGTGGAGACTTGCTGATCCACGGTGTCCTCTAGGCCACCCTGCTCCTCCTCTATCTCTCAGTGTCTTGGCTCTCGCTCTAGAGATTTCTTGGTTGTTGACACCTTTGGCCGCAAAGAATTAAAGCCGAAGGCTATTTACGTGTATTAAGTAATAAATATATTTGAAGTTATCTTTGTATGATAATGTCAATATCAAATATTTACCGGCGAGCCTGACTGGGTGAGTTTGATATGATGTATGCGCCTCCCTCTTTTAAATATTTATTTATTTTATTAGGTGCTGCCTATAGCTCCTGTAGGCTGCCTTGAGGGGCCTCTTGGGCGACCCCAGCCCGTGAGCGGCACAGGTGAATTTTATTTATAGTGGCTGCCGTGATGTATGAGTCTTGCAGTGACTGGTGGTGGTATGAATGGTGGTGTATGACTGGTAGAGTGGTTAGCGTCTCTTGCTACTAATCTGCGGTTCTAAGTTTGAATCCCTCTCCGGGCAGTCGGCGTCCAGTCCACCCAGCTGTTAATCCTTCCTTTTTGGTTAGTCGATACATGAGTACCTTGGTAAGGCTGTGGAAGGTAAACTGTGGTAACCCGGATGTTGGATTGGCCACGTGTCGGTTTAATGAGCTATCTCCCACCACAGGCTCGAAGGGCCAACGGAACGGAGATGAGCACCGCCGCCACGCGCAGCTTTTCCGTAAGCTCTCAACTTTATCATTTAATTGATTTGTTTACTTGACAAGAGTTATACTGGAACGGTATAGTGGCGAAGACAGGCAGCCTTAATTGTTGTGCATTTATTCCTTTATGTGAGCCTTTATATATATATATATATATATATATATATATATATATATATATATATATATATATATATATATATTTATATATATATATATATATGAATTCAGTGAAACAGTTGGAACAGACAATTATAGTACCTGACTACAAAATAAAAGGCGAGGCGGGAATAGAAGTTTGCAGAAGGGCTCGGTTACGTGCCTCTGATAGCAATAAGGGCCATCTGGAGCTGTAGATGTGGACGTTGAAGTGCTGTTAAAATAGTGGTGTTGGTAGTGATGGTGTTGTTGTTGGTGTAAGTGTTGGGGGTGATGGTACTGATGGTAGTGCAAATGGTAGTACTGGTGCTGGCGGTAGATTTGGTAGTAACTGAATATATGTAGGTGCAGGTAGTAGTAGTGGTCTTGGTGGTGGCGGTGGTGGTTCTTATTTTCTCTGCAGTGAAGGAGGCAGCTGAATGGCAAACAGCGATACAAAAAATAAGCCCGCACTAACTCTGCTCCTACTCAAGTGACAGTAAACGTATTCTAAAGATATCGTTGCATTCGGTTAGTGAGGTGTCTTGATACTATTCTCTTGAAAGTCTGTAAGTCGAAGAAAAAAGGAAATACAGAGGAAATGCAGAAGAAGGATGTTACAAAGTTTACGAGCGAAAGGGATGAAATAATGAAAATGTTGTTTAAGAAATTAAGACATTTGGATAGTACAGGGGTGAGATAGATTAGAAAGTCGGGTGCATCGGGGCCACAGGAGCGGTGAAGACATGCCGTCAGTAAGTTCAAAAGGGTAGTTAGCAATGACATGTCGATAGATGAGAGAGAGAGAGAGAGAGAGAGAGAGAGAGAGAGAGAGAGAGAGAGAGAGAGAGGTCTGAGTGCGTGGAACCTTCCAACACATGAGATCCATACTCAGTGTGGTAGCGGACAATTGCCCTTGTGTATGGATAACATCTAGGAGAGGGAAACGATATGATGGAGACGATACGGAACGCTTAACCTCTAGGAAGCTGATTTAACGAGATGGTATATAAAGTTTCCGATGAGATCCTCAATTAAGAACTGTTTCTTGTAGAAGGGGACAATTGTGTGTTATCGAATAATATGGATTATATGTCTGAAGTTTGTGTCAATTACCCAGTGAAGGAAGATATTTTTTGAGGCAATGAAGGATTGAACTTCCTTGTGGACATTCATCAATGATAGTGAAGTCAGGTTGTTACATTGCTTCCACACTTGAGTTGTATAATTCCTCTTGACAGGGTCATCCGTTATAGTAAGGTGATGAGTAAAGCAGAACAGAGTTATCGACATACTGGATAGAACAGTTTGTTTTGGAACGATAATAAATAACCAAGAGAGTGAGAGGGAACAGAACCCTACCGAAGGCAACTGTTGATTGGGTTAGGGGTCAAATATATAGCCACCATTTACCACGATTTATCGATCTGATAGGAAACTGGAGACCTAAGTCTAGAGAGACGTACTTATCTATGCTAGGGTACTTTAGAAAGCAAAGCTGTGTGCCGGACTTTGTGCAAAAACCACCAATTATTGATGTCGCCAGTGGTGGTTGGTGGTGGTGTTGGCGGTCACTGTACTGGTAGTGGTGCTGGTGGAGAGTGGCCTCGGTAGTGGTGGTGTTCTTGATGGGATTGGTGGTGATTACACTGGTGATGATTTTGCCGTTGGTGTTGATGGCGGTTTGAAGATGTATTTGCTTATTTTACATTTTAATGCGGTAGGATACTATTTTCCTGGACGAATACATTATCTTTCTTTATTTTCCAATTCTGGTGTTATTTTTGTGCATGTATATTTTTTTTATCTGGAAATATCCTCTGTATTTTTTTGCGTTGCGAAATTTGTGTTTATTTGAAAATTTGGCCAGAATGGAGTGAAAAAGAGCGGGCTTACTTTTGTGGGCGAAGGTTTGAGTGAAAAAAAAAAAAAAAAAAAAAAAAACATCGAACACGTATTGAATTTCGTGCCGCTGTGATATATATATTTACGTTTTTAAAGCTATCATTTTTTTTTTTACTTTCTTCGTGTAATATTTGTTGGTATAAGGTATTGATTGTTGAGGGACGCTGTAATTGTGGCGGTGAGGAAAATGATTGTGTGTGGAAAGGCATCGCGATGTTGCTCTAGTTACCAGGGATGTGGAGTCGGAGTCGGTAAAAATATCCCCGACTCCGACTCACATACGATACGTGTCATGTTGTGTGGGTGGGTGTGGTGTGTGCTGTGGCTGAGTTTGATATGCCTTCCACTGTACTGCAGAAGAGGGGAAGGGTGGAGGGAGGTGGAGTCGGAGCCGGACTACGAGTCGCAATCTTTTATATCCGACTCCACACTCCTGACTGTTACTGTGTTGTTTTGGTGATGGGGCCGTGGAGGTGATGGTGGTTGATATGTGATGTTTTCAATCCTGCTGTTCTAGTTAATCTGTCATAAGCCCATATTTTCAAACATATCGGCACCTCTGTATACGCCTGTTTGAAAAGCCTCTCGTGGAAGTTGCTGGGATGTTCATGGACGGTTCTGTGATCCTAGTGCTAGTTTTAACAGACTCTTGCACCTTGAACAGGAAAAGTCACCCATGAAAACCCAGTTAAAATCTCTGTGGCCTTGGAAAATAGTCACGATGGGAACCCGAGACGTTTAAAAATATGGACCATAATGTTATTTTTGCTTCGTATTGTAGTGGAGATTTCTGCAATGGATGACATGGGTTTGATTAATAGTTGTGGTGTTGACGGGAGTGTTGGTGGCGGTGATTGTATTAGTGGTGGTGGGTGCTTAGATGTTAGTGTTTTTTTGGAGGTGTGGTAATTGTGAATGTGTAAATTTGCAGTATATGATAGGTGTAGTAGTTACAAATAATGATGATGGTATCGGTGGTAATGGTGATAGTTATGGAAGCGGTTTAGATGAATGTAATAGTTGTGGTAATGGCTGTTCTTTATAGGCTGGTAATAGGAGCAGGTTTAGTGGAGGTGATAATAGACATAGTGGCGATGATGATGGTTGTAGAATAGGTTTGGATGGGTGAAATGACTGTGGAAATGGCTGTGATGGTTGTTACGGTAGTTGTAGTAGTAGTAGTAGTAGTAGTTGTTGTAGTAAAGTAGCTGCTGTAGTAGTTATAGTAGTAGCAGTAATAGTAGTAGTAGTAGAAGTTGCCTATATTTGTGATGACGTCGGTGTCGGTGTTCTTGACAGTGGTGTTGCCTGTGGATTTGTATAGGGGTACACGTGGTTTTCACAACAGTATCAGCATACATATGTAGGTGTTTTATGTGCTGCTTAAAGCGTCGGCAGACTCTCTTACGGGGTCTGGATGGCTTTAGCCCGTTAGAGGGGCAGCTAGCTATTTTTTATTTTATTTAAGTGACTGTTGTGATATATGAATTGCTTTGTCCATGCTGGCCCCCCCGTTGCTGAATTTGAATTGGATATCTGGAAGCATGTGGGTAATCTTTCACCACTCGGCTGTGGTTGGAAATTATCATTGTCTCGCAGTGGGACTTGAACCCGGGTCTTCGGGACCACCGTGGTCGCATGCTGACCACTCTGCCACCGCCTTCTCAATGGTGGGGTTCAAAATATTGGTGATGGTAGCGGCAAGGGAGGTAGTTAGGAAAGTTGTGGTGTTACCGGTGAAACTGCTGAGGATGATCTTCGATGTGGCTGCTGATGTGGTGGTGGCAAATGAAGTGTAGAATGATTATGGTTGTTAGTGACAATGAAAGGGAAGTAGGTAGATATTTTTGTCGTAGAAGAGATCTCGTGCGTATATTCATGGTATTAGTGCCTCTTCGCATGTTCTATGCCAATCTATGGGAAGGCCTGGCCTAACTTACTTCATCATACACAACCTCTTAAGTGCCAACCAGTCGCCTCGTCGCCTGGTAGACGATAGTGTGATGACCGAGTCTTCCGTGGAAGGTTGGTCCGACCTGCGCTTTTATATATTATATCCAGTATTGTGCAGATAGTGTTTTTCTTTAATATGGTGTTAATGATGTTTGTGGTGCTGGCGGTGACAGTGGTAATGATGGTTTGTGGTGGTGATTTAAATGATGGTGCTGGTTGAGCAGGTTATGAAGAATTAAGTTGTTGATGTGAGCTGCATCTGTTTTTTGTTAGCTCAGTTTGGTGATGGTGAAGAAATTGATGGTGTTAAATTGAGGATGGTTAAGGAGATTATGATGCTGGATAGCAGTATTGATGGTTATGGTGACGGTGGTGGTTGTGATGGCTTTAGTGGAGATTATGATGGCCATGACGATGCTTGTGATTGTGGTTTTGGCTTAAGATTGTGGCAATGGTGCTGCTGGGATGGATATATATGATGGTATTGAGGTGGATGCTGTGCTGGTGTTGGTGCTAGTGACAAAGATTGTGTTGTTTATGGGACTTAATATTCATGTGGTAGTACGCGTATTTTGAGGGGGAATGGAGACTTTAGTGTGGGGATGTAGCATGGTTGTATAGATAATTGTGATAGCGGTGCTGGATTAGGCTGATGGTAATACCGATGACAGTAGGGGCATTCACCCGGGAAGCGCGTCGCCTTGCTCACGCCATAATCTAATTATAACAAGTCTGGTCACTTCCCGCGAAAATCTCGTCGGATTTGCGCAATGGCGTCACGCTGTCTTCAAAGATTGGGTCCGTTACGTGGGACCGAGTTCATCTGCATTTACTCTGCAACGAGACGGTGCTGGGCGCACAACATTCAATCCTGTCCTGCACGACAATTTCCACTCTGTAAGTGTCAACAACTGTAAACCTGGCTGAATTCTTCAGTATGGGCATCACTCTATAATATTTTGGTGCTAATTTGATAATTAAAGATGTCAAACTCTCACTGTTACTCTTATTTAACCTGGCACTCACTTACATGTCGTACTCCATGTTATTAGCCTATCACTCTGTGCATCAACTTCACAAGTTGTAATGTAGCCATATAAATGGTAAATAGTCCACTAATAGTATGTAGGCAGGAAAGTCTACAATAAAGATTCTGACTTGAAAATATGTTTTTATTCCATTGCTGAATTATGTAGTTAAATGCCAAATTGCATTGTAATCTGTAACATGCTAAATTCATTTCTCCCACTCCGGTCTAATCCTTTCCACAGTTAATTATTAAAAATTACTAAATAATTACTTCAGTCCATATATATATATATATATATATATATATATATATATATATATATATATATATATATATATATATATATATATATATATATATATATGATGATGATTATATTACACGGTAATTTACTAACATAATAGTGTATATTGGCCACCCCCTTCACCAGTATTATTAACTAAAGACTATTAATCTAAAGACAGATCCTCTCTCTTTTTACACCTCACTACATTCACACAAAATACTCACCTTTTCCCAAAATTCAAAATTCAAAATGGCGCGCAATAACACTGACTCGGAGTCCTCGCCTAGGGGGGGACCATAAATTCCCCCAGGGAGGACTCCCCTTCTGGCTGCCGACTTGAGAGGTGTCCTGATAACTCCTCGAACCTCCTCCTTATCAATTTCTGGAACATTCGCGGTTTTAGTTCTAATTTCCATTCTGTGGAACACCATCTCTCCTCCTCTAAACCTCACCTTCTCTTCCTCACCGAAACACAGGTTTCTGAGGCTACTGACAGCAATCTCTACTCTGTTCCCTCCTACTTACTGACAGCAATCTCTACTCTGTTCCCTCCTACTATCTCTATCCTAAATTTCAATCCAAAGCTGGGTGTTGTGCCTACGTGCGCAACGACATCACTTGACCTTGACTCTTCTGAATTTTCAACCATCTGGCTAAGACTTCATTGTCATTCTATTACTAGATACATCTGTGCTGTTTATCTCTCACCTAACTCTACTAAATATGTAAAATTCTGTGATTATTTGAACTCTAAAATGGAGCACATCTTGACTCCCCCTCCCTTCGCTGAAATCTCCATCTTGGGAGATTTCAATGTTCACCACCAGCTATGGCTTTCATCCTCTTTCACTGACCAGCCTGGTGAACAAGCCTACAACTTTGCCCCCTCAACGACCTAGAGCAGTTAGTTCAGCACCCTACAAGTATTCCCGACCGTCTTGGAGACAGGCCCAACATTTTAGACCTCTTCCTTATCTCTAAACCTTCTGCTTACTCTGTCAAACTGTTCTCTCCGTTGGGCTCCTCCGATCATAAGCTTATTTCTGTATCCTGTCCTATCGCTCCTGTTATTCCTCTGGACCCACCGAAGAGGCGATGCTTCTGGCATTTTGCTTTAGCTCGGTGGGACGATCTGAATATGTACTTTTCCGATTTCCCGTGGAATGATTACTGCCTCCAGGAGAGAGACCCCTCAGTGTGTGCCCAGCGCATCACAGAGGTGATTGTCTCTGGAATGGAGGCATACATTCCACGTACTTTCTCTACTTATTATGCTAAAAAGCGTTGGTTTAATCATGCTTGTTTTCGTGCTATTAAAGATAGGGAGGCAGCTCACAAAAGGTACCAGAGCCTTCGCACTCCTACTAATCATGAACTTTACATTTCAGCCAAGAATTGTGCCAAATCTATTCTCCGACTTACCCAAGCCTCTATCATCAATAGAAAATGTCAACACCTTGCTTTTTCTAATTCTTCCCGTGACTTCTGACACCTAGCCAAAAATATCTCCTCCAATTTCACTTCTTCCTCTTTCCCTCCTCTCCTTAACCCTGACGGCAGAACTGCCGTCTCATCTATCTCTAAGGCTGAACTCTTCGCTCAAACTTTCTGTAAGAACTCCACCCTGGACGATTCTGGGCATATTCCTCCTACTCATCCCCTCTCTGACTAATTTATGCCTGTTATTAAGATTCTTCGTAAAGATGTTTTCTGTGCCCTCTCTGGCCTCAACTCTCAGAAGGCTTATGGACCTGATGGAGTGCCTCCTATAGTCCTTAAAAACTGTTCCGTGCTGACACCCTGCCTGGTCAAACTCTTTCGTCTCTGCCTATCAACATCTACCTTTCCTTCCTGCTGGAAGTATGCCTTCGTACAGCCTGTGCCTAAGAAGGGTGACCGTTCCAATCCCTCAAACTACCCCCCTATAGCTTTACTTTCCTGTATCAAAAGCTTTTCAATCAATCCTTACCCGGAAGATTCAAAAGCACCTTTCCACTTCTAACCTTCTATCTAATCGCCAGCATGGGTTCCGCAAGGGGCGTTCTACTGGCGATCTTCTTGCTCTTTTAACTGACTCTTGGTCATCCTCTCTTAGCCGTTTCGGTGAAACTTTCTTAGTTGCGCTAGACATATCGAAAGACTTCGATAGAGTCTGGAACAAGTCTTTGCTTTCAAAACTGCCCTCTTTCGGATTCTATCCCTCCCTCTGTTACTTTATCTCCAGTTTCCTTTCCGGCCGTTCTATCTCTGCGGTGGTGGACGGTCACTGTTCTTCCCCTAAACCTATCAACAGTGGTGTTCCACAGGGCTCTGTCCTATCACCCACTCTCTTCCTGTTATTCATCAAAGATCTTCTTTCCATAACAAACTGTCCTGTCCACTCATACGCCGACGACTCCAGTCTGCATTATTCAACTTCTTTTAATAGACGGCCATCACAACAGGAAGTACACGACTCCAGACTGGAGGCTGCAAAACGCTTAACCTCAGACCTTGCTATCATTTCCGATTGGAGTAGAAGGAACCTTGTGTCCTTCAATGCCTCAAAAACTCAATTTCTCCACCTATCAACTCGACACAATCTTCCAAACACCTATCCCCTATTCTTCGACAACACTCTGCTGTCACCTTCCTCAACACTAAACATCCTCGGTCTATCCTTAACTTAAAATCTCAACTGAAAACTTCACATCTCCTCTCTCGCTAAATCAGCTTCCTCGAGGTTGGGCGTTCTGTATCGTCTCCGCCAGTTCTTCTCCCTCGAGCAGTTGCTATCCATATATAGGGGCCTGGTCCGCCTTCGTATGGAGTATGCATCTCACGTGTAGGGGGGCTCCACTCACACAGCTCTTCTGGACAGAGAGGAGTCTAAGGCTCTTCGTCTCATTAGCTCTCCTCCTCCTACTGATAGTTTTCTACCTCTTAAATTCCGTCGAGATGTTGCCTCTCTTTCTATATTCTATCGCTATTTTCACGCTGACTGCTCTTCTGAACTTGCTAACTGCATGCCTCCCCCCCTCTCGCGGCCCCGCTGCACACGACTTTCTACTCATGCTCATCCCTATACTGTCCAAACCCCTTATGCAAGAGTTAACTAGCATCTTCACTCTTTCATCCCTCATGCTAGTAAACTCTGGAACAGTCTTCCTTCATCTGTGTTTCTTCCTGCCTACGACTTGAACTCTTTCAAGAGGAGGGCATCAGGACATCTCTCTTCCCGAAATTGACCCCTCTTTCGGCCACCTCTTTTGATTCTTTTTTGTAGGAGCAGCGAATAGCGGGCTTTTTTTGTTATTGTTTCCTTTTTTTTTGTGCCCTTGAGCTGTCTCCTTTGTTGTAAAAAAAGTAAACTATAAGAAGAAAAAGAATAGAGAGAAAAAATAAGATTTTAATCTTACTACTTATATGAATTTTTGTTAAATAAGAATGGTATACTTGCAGTTAATAAAGAAAAAATAGTATGACTGAAAAGGTAGTATACAGTGGACAGAAAAAAAAAAAAACGTCACCCATCAATTACTCCGTTTTCTGTCATCGGACCCACCGATGCCAAGCCTCTCCCGCACGTGAACAGACTTGTTATAATTAGACGAAAGGCCTCAACCCTATTCATTTCATTTCACGATATGGGAGAATGTAATACATTCTGTATAGTTATGTATAGTATGGACGGTATAGTTGTGTTTACAATTAAATAATCCATTCTGGTACATAAATTTGGAGATCAGGTTTTCTCCTGCCTTCACCCTGGGTTCGAGAATTCGCTACGCACCAGTGAGGAACTCGATGGGCAGGACCGAGGCACAAGAAGGGTTAAAGGATCGACAAAGAAGAGGAAACGGTCAGCAGAAGAGATGGGGAGGAGTACCTATGAATGTGGGGGCTTCGAATAATGAGAGGAGAACTAAGCGACAACGATTAAAATGACATCCCATCTGAGAGTGGTTATTAGGCTTGAAAAAAGAGGAGCGAGACCTTACTTTTTATTCTACATTGAGAAGAATTACTCAAATATTTGATACTCTTACGTAGATGTTCCTGTACCATATTCCTACAGAGGGCAGAAATGTGTGCAAAGAAGTAATGCGCCAATTTCTCAGAATCATCACTTAGAATTTCAAGAAATCTTAGGTCAGAAAGTTATAAACCAATTTTCATTTTTTTTCACTTGTCGATGGACTAATAAAAAAAGCATCAGCCGGTTCATATTTCTTATCTGCCCGAGTCATCAACAAAAGGAAATGAAAAAAAATGTATATGAAAGTATGATATCAGCAGTGTGGCAAATTACGTGTCCAAGCTTACAAATAGGTGTTTCACGGGTATGCAGATAATTAACATTCGATCATAAATTTCTAAACCTAGCGCCGTTGAATTTCGGACCGTTCTTCATAAAAAAAATTACTCATACAGTGTTCATGAAATATCAAGAAAAAGTACAGTACAGTACAGTACAGTACAGTAAAACTGTACCATAAAAAATACATAAGCTTCTACCGTCAAGAATTTTTTTTTTTTTAGAAATGATCATCTTAAAAGCTTCAATGAAGCACACACACACACATAGACACCGTTTCGGTAGCTCAGGCGTAAAGTTCTCCGCTGCCAGGCTTCACGGTCAGGCAGGCGGAGGTTCGAGTCCAGTTCAGGCTGGGATTTTTCCACTGTCAAGGAGCGGTTACTACCCCCCCTCGAGCAAGGGGGATGGGGTGTGTGGCCTGTGAACTTCCCGGCAGTACCCAGATACCGATTAGTGAGCCTTGCTCTAATTGGTAGTTACTTACTGGCGAAGACGAGTCCGGCTCGTGATTAGGCCGTGAGTGATTACACACACACACACACACACACACACACACACCATCACCACCACCACCATCCCTTCCATACAGAAATTCAAATTTTTAAGCTGAGGCTTTAATATTCCTGAGGTTTAACGAACAGACTTTAGATTTTTCCAGGTTGTGTAAAATACTTTTATATTTCATGCAACTATACGAATGGAAGAGTTGCTACAACAGTGATTGTGAGCCCTTCAAAATTTACCTAACGCTGTTTTCTGTATTGTTTGACCCCGCCCCTCCCTCGCCACGCCTTAAAAGACATGGCAAGACCCCCCGAGAAAATTATGCAACGCCAGCTGCTTTTTATAGTCCTTCCCCCCAGTTCAAGTAGTGGGTGTTTCAGAGGCCGTGTTACAGCGTTTTCGCGAAATCTTTTCAACAAAGTGTCGGATAAGGACTGGAATTTGGCAAAGCATGTTTCAAACCTTGCCCTAGTCTTAGGCCCCTTTCACACGAGCGGTTTCTGCCGCTGCGGCACGTGACGGACGGTTTAGCTTTACATTGACTCCTATGGGTGCTTCCACACGAAGCCGGTGCCGCTCCGGCAGCCGCACCCTGCCGGACTGCCAGCAAGACCGCAGCGGCAGAAATGCCGCACAGCGGTTTCGGTGGTCATGTGTTACTATGGCCGCGTTCACACATGCGGGGTTTGCCGCGTGCGGCGAGGGATAGTTGTCTGTCAACACTGGGAGGAAGGTCACGCGACCACTTTGTCTGCACCATTGGAAAAGCTTGTATGCACTATATTTTCCATCTTATGAACTTTCAATTAATGTATATTGAAAATGTAAGTGTCTAACATATTAATTATGTATACCTCTGTACAACAAACGTCTGCATATACATTTCAGGGTTATGGCTAATTAAAAATTATCATGACACGAAGCTGCTGATCTCCGAGATTGAAAGACGGCCTTGTTTGTGGAATCCCTCAAGAGAGGATTACAAATATGACTGAAGGAGATACCGAAGCGGATGTGGCAGACACCGCACTTGACCGTAGATTTCCAGGTGCCATGCGGCTGCCGCTCGCCGGAGCGGCACAAACCGCTCGTGTGGAAGGGCATGCGGCTGCCGCAGCGGCAGAAACCGTTCTTGTGAAAGGGGCCTTACTATTACGTCTACTATTAGTTGCAGTAGTACTTAACTTTTTAATATTAAGTTCGCAATTCAGTTGGTAGTAGTAGTAGTAGTAGTAGTAGTAGTAGTAGTAGTAGTAATAACCGTAATGATTAAGTGGAAAATATTAGCAAAAATAGTTTACTACATATTATTATAAAATCAGTTACGTCGGTAATATGTACATTGTATAATGTTACTAGTGAACCTTGTAGTTGTGTTGGCAGCAGCAGCACGGGTGGACATGAAGGCAGCACCTAAAAAAAAAAAAAAAAAAAAACGTCGAAACCCCTTTTGAAGTGTCTTGAAAATATTAAAAGTCGTGTGCCTCTTGACATATGATGGTTATGTATTCTTTTTAAACATTGACGATGTCGTAAGTTATCACATCATCCTTCAGGCTTTTAACATCGGCTCCGTTCAGGGGATCTTTACTGTGAATAACGTGGGACTGACGACACCCGCAAGGTAGGTACTGCAGGGTGTGCGGTGATATATGCAGATGTGTACTAACAGACATTCTCTCTCTCTCTCTCTCTCTCTCTCTCTCTCTCTCTCTCTCTCTCTCTCTCTCTCTCTCTCTCTCTCTCTCTCTCTCTCCTGTGTGTGTGTGTGTGTGTGTGTGTCAGACGGCGGAACATGAGGGCAGGAAGGGTTCCAGCCCGCCCACACACACACACACACACACACACACACACACACATACACACACATTCTGGGGCGGGTGGTAAAATGTAGGTAGCCTCAGAAATTTAGTAATTATGTTCATTGTATTCAACTTTATTACTACATTGAATATTTTCATAAATCAGTAAACGAACAATCTTTTGAACTTCCTTATTCATTAACTTAAACTCACCATACTTACTACACACCACACACACATTATACAGGGTTAATTGTTGACAAAAGCTTGAAAATAATACAGATCCCTTGCTTCTCATTTCAGAGATAATGCTTGGTAATTCCGGGGCTTTTCCTTCAGCCCTCCCAGGCCTCAGGGCAAAACAGGAAAGGAAAGTATCTGAACATCCTGGACACGCACAGATCAACACGGCCCGACAACCTCTCCCGCATTTTTTTTATAAATTACTAAAGCAGCAAATCCTTCAACCAGTTACTGTCACTGCATCCTTAATTGGTTAGCATAGCTGAACTAAGCGCCAAAAAACTGGAACAATAGATTTTTTTTTTTTTTTTACAACAAAGGAGGCAGCTCAAGGGCACACAAAAAAAGAAAACAATAATAAAAAAAGCCCGCTACTCGCTGCTCCTAAAAAAGAAACAAAAGAGGTGGCCGAAAGCAAGATCAAATACGGGAGGAGAGATGTCCTGATACCCTCCTCTTGAAAGAGTTCAAGTCGTAGGCAGGAGGAAATACAGATTAAGGAAGATTGTTCCAGAGTTTACCAGCGTGAGGGATGAAAGAGTGAAGATGCTGGTTAACTCTTGCATAAGGGGTTTGGACAGTAT
>NW_026111660.1:160000-175000 GCF_024679095.1 Eriocheir sinensis
CCATCATCACCACCATCATCATCACCACCATCATCACCATCATCACCATCATCACCACCATCATCACCACCATCATCACCACCATCATCACCACCACCATCATCACCACCATCATCATCATCATCACCATCATCACCATCATCATCACCATCATCATCACCACCATCATCATCACCACCATAATCATCAACACCATCACCATCATCATCACCACCATCACCATCACCACCATCATCATCCACCACCATCATCATCACCACCATCATCACCACCATCATCATCATCACCTTCATCATCACCATCATCATCACCTCACTCATCATCATCACCAACATCACCATCAACACCATCAACACCATCATCATCACCACCATCATCATCACCACCATCACCATCATCACCAAAAAGGAGGAAGAGGATGAAGAAGAGGAAGAGGAAGAAGAGGAGGAAATAGAGGAAGAGGAGGGAGAGGAGGAAGAAGAAGAGGAAGGAGAGGAAGATGCAGAAGAGAGGAAAAGAGGAAGAAGAAAGGAAGAGGAAGAAGAAGAGGTAGGGGAGGAAAAGGAGGAAGAAGCTAGAAGAGGAAGAAGAAGAGGACGAGAAGCTAGGAAGAGGTGGAAAAGTATAGAAGAGGAGGAAGAAGAGGAAGAAGAGGAGGAAAAGAGGGAAGGGGACAATAAGGAGGAAGAAGAGGAAGAAGGAAGAAGAGGAAGACTAGGAAGAGTAGGAAGAAGAGGAAGAAAAGGAGGAAGAGGATGAAGAAGAGGAAGAGGAAGAAGAGGAGGAAATAGAGGAAGAGGTGGGAGAGGAGGAAGAAGAGAAAGAGGAAGAGGAGGAAGAAGAAGAGCAAAATCAAGAAAAAGGAAGAAGAAGATGAGAAGGAAGAAGAAAAGGAAGAGTGAGAGGAAGAATGAGGAAGAAGAGTAGGACGAGAAGCTAGGAAGAGGAGGAAAAGTAGGAAGCAGAGGAAGAGGAAAAGGAAAAGAAGAAGAGGAAGAGGAGGGGGAAAAGAGGGACGAGGGAAAAGGAGAAAGAGGAGGAAGAGGAGGAAGAAGGAGGAAAAGGAGGAATAAGAGGAGTTATGTAAGGAGGCAGAGCAGGAAGAAGAGTAAGAGGAAGAAGAGGAGGAAATAGAGGAAGAAGAGGAGGAGGAGGAAGAACAGGAAGAGGAGGAAGATGAAGAAGAAGAGGAAGAAGGAAGGGAAGAGGAAGAAGAGGAAGAGGCAGAAGAAAAGGAAGAGGAAGAAAAAGAGGCGAGAAGCTAGAAAAGGAAAAGGAGGAAGAGGAGGAAGAAGAGGAAGAGGAAGAATAAAGGAGAAAGAAGAGGAAGAGGAGGAAGAAGAAAAGGAGAAAGAAGGAGGAGGAAAAGAAGGAAGAAGAGGAAGAAGAAGAAGAAAAGAAGGAAGAATAGGAAGAGGAGGAAGAAGAAGAAAAGAAGGAAGAATAGGAGGAAGAGGGAGAAAAGGATTTTATTTCTTGAGAGTTTCTTTTCACTCATTATTCACTATTGCTTTACACCATTGATTAGGTTCCAGTACTTAGTGTTCACGAGCGTTATTGTTGTTCAGAAAAATCAATACGATGCTGGCTATACGAGGGCGAAAAATCTCAAGGGGTCGGAACGTATAGGGTTAAGGGAAGAGGATGAGGAGAAGCAAGGGAGGCGGGGGACGAGGAGGAGGAAAAAGAGGAGAAATTATTTTAGGTGATAAAAAGGATGTCGCAACTGTTAGGAGGAGGAGGAGGAGGAGGAAATGAAATGAGGCAAATGACGTTTAAATAAAGATAAAGAGGAAGAGAAGGATATAAAATGACGCAAATGACGTTAAAATAGGATAAGGAGGAAAAGGAGATTGTTGGAAATAGGACGAGGAGAAGGAGGAGATGGAGCGATGGAAATGACGTTAGTAAGGACAAGAAGGATGAAGAGGAGACTGAACGAATAAAATGAAGTTGAATAGGATAATAAGTGTCGTCTAAACAAGAGGAGGACGGCATGGAATTCGGAGCAGCACATAGAGGCATGGAATCAGGAGCAGCACATAGAGGCATGGAATTAGGAGCAGCACATAGAGGCATGGAATTAGGAGCAGCACATAAGAGACATGGAATTAGGAGCAGCACAAAGAGGGATGGAATTAGGAGCAGCACATAGAGGCATGGAATTAGGAGCAGCACATAGAGGCATAGAATTAGGAGCAGCACATAGAGGCATGGAATTAGGAGCAGCACATGGAGGCACATCAAGTAATAATGATTGGGGCAAAAATATATATTTCACAAAGGGAGAGCTTACTATATTTACTGGGGTAGTGAGAATAATTTATGGGGAGTGCAAATTAGATGCATATCAATGAATGGTGGAGTGCGAATTATACGTATAATAACGACTGGGGAGTGCATATTAAATGCTACACCGGCACAGGGTTAATGAACCAAAAAGCTTACATACACGCTGGCCATATTTTCCCCCAAGGCCACAGTTTTTGACAAGTTCCAGGTAACTGATATTCACAAACAAAATTATGTTCTTTCGCACCTCATCTTATGCAGATCAACGTGCACTTGGGCACGAGCACGGCGGCCTTCACCGAACACTCCAGCGAAAAAGCAAGGCTGAAAAATAAAAGAATCCCTGAAGTTGCTAGTTTTACGATGCGAGTCAAAGTTTGGCGGGTATCTTTAACGACCAGAATGAGCATGAAATTTGCATTTTATTGCTGAAACTAAAGGACGACGTGACATAATATTTTTCATCCGGCATATATATATATATATATATATATATATATATATATATATATATATATATATATATATATATATATATATATATATATATATATATATATATATATATATATATATATATATATATATATATATATATATATATATATATATATATATATATACCTAATCGATTTTGGTCATGATAATTATTTTTGCAGTTATGAGTATTAAGATGTAGAATATTGATGTTTCTGTGAATGACCTCTTAGTATTACGCCTATTATTCTATTTCCGTAGTTACTTTTTATAGTTTTCACTTGTGGAATGTCTGCTTTGTAAGAGCAGGATTTTAAAAATTAACGAAGAGTATTACTGTATATTTATAAGGGCAAGCCTTATCTGGCGTGCATAAAGCTCGCCCATAATACAAGGAAGCAAAGAGAATGGAAAAACACATCACATTTAGACCACAGCATCATCGAGATTATTTTGGGGTCAACAAGACACTCAAGAACACATAAAAGAATACTAAACAACACAGCCTTTAGATTTTATCATCACAATCAAGGGTTTAAGCTGGATCTACTTGAGGAAGAGGAGGAGCTTGCGCGAGATTGTGATATTAGTACTATCTCCCATGAATGCCCTTTTAGCTATGACAGTGGTTCCCAAACTGGGGGGGCACGCCCCCCAGGAGGTCAGTAAGCTTTCGTGACCAACAAAAGAACATCCGCCGTAGACGGAGTTGTCCGCCTCGTTCCCTCCTTCAGCTGATCGGTGCACTACATTATATTATCATTTTGTAGATAGTGATTTACATCAACACGTTCAAGAACCGACTCGGGGAAATAATATACTTGACCTTATCTTTTCAACGACAGCTGATTTAGTTAACGAAGTAAATGTTGGTCCAATTTTTTTTCTAGCGATCATCGAACAATCACATTCAACATCAAGATGAAAGAAAGTAAAGTAACCCCTAATAAGAAAAGATGCCTGATTATTCGTAAGACTCCGATCAATTCTAAGTAATTCTGACTGGACTGTAATTTCGACGGAAACAGATATTGATAAATCATGGGAGGCCTTCACCACAATATTGAACAATGCCATAAGCACATGCGTACCCTATCGTAACAGACGTACAACTTTTAAGAAAAAAAACATATGGTGGAATAACGAAATTCAAAATAGCCTCTCTCTTAAAAAACGCGTATAAAGCAGATACATATCAACTTACGAGTGAGACTGACAAACTAAAGTTGGACAGTTGGCCGCGAAACCAAAAAATTAATAAAACGAAGCAAGAAAAACATTGAAGAATATATAGCGGAAACAAGTAAATCTAATCCTAGATAATTTTTTAGCTATGTAAATAATAAAAAAAGTCACTCACTTGTAGTATCGGACCGCTTGCTAATGATAATTGTAACCACACGAACGATGAAAATGAAATGGCTACAATCCTAAATAACTTTTTCGCATCCGTATTTACAGACGAAGATTATTTATCACCTCAACCGCCGGAGCTTAAAAGGACCGGTAGGAAGACACCTACCGAACGGGCGCAAGCCACTCCCGGTGAGGTATATATGGGAAGCGAGGAGGGTACTGAAGGCCTCCAAAGACCCTTCCCATGTCCTCACTAACTGTTTCTCTATTGTCTCATCAACACCAGAGAGTAGTTCAGCATGCTCTCTAAAGACACATCTTCTTTCTATCCACATCACACTACATTCACACAACATACACACCTTTTCCCAAAATTCAAAATTCAAAATGGCGAACCATAACCATGCCTCGGAGTGTTGGTGCCGTAAGTGAGTGTTCTGAGTGCTAATCGGTTCACGGATAGACAAAGTCATAATCCGTCTGGGTTATTTTATTCACAAAATTTCGTACAGGTCATGGGCAAAAACAAAACAAATAGAAAAGGTGTTTGTGTGCGTATGCGTGTGTATGAATGTTGTCAAGCGTGAATAACATTTACGTGTTGGTGTGTGTGTGGAACAATGTGTAGAAGTGGACAACAGGAGGACATGGACGGACAGTCAAAGAAGTAACGAGTAACAAGAAAGACAAACATTGAAGATGCACAAGACAGACAGCCAGACAAGTACAGCGACAATGAAAATATACTTAACGAGTCTGTGCTTGCAGCGCCACATTTTCTTTGTCTCATCGGAGGAGAGTACGCGACCGTTTCAGTGGTGGCTTGCTACAGATACTCCCCCCCCAGTGACGAGAAAGGAGGAACCAAATCGTCCCTGGTGCGGGGGGGCTGTGGCACAGACGGTGTTGCGTTGCGGTGAGTAGCGTTGCGCGGTGAGTTGCGCTGAGTTGAGTTGATGTGCGTGCTGAGTTGAGTTGAGGTGAGGTGCGCGGTGAGTTGCGCTGAGTTGAGTGGAGGTGCGCGGTGAGTTGCGCTGAGTTGAGTTGAGGTGCGCGGTGAGTTGCGCTGAGTTGAGTTGCGTTGAGGTGCGCGGTGAGTTGCGCTGAGTTGAGTTGAGATGCGCGGTGAGTTGCGCCGAGATGGACTGCATTGAGTAGAGTTGCGTTGCGCGGTGAGTTGCGCGGTGAGAACAGCTACGATGAGTCGAGCTGAAGTGAGTTGCGCGGTGAGAATAGCTACGATGAGTCGAGCTGAAGTGAGTTGCGCGGTGAGAATAGCTACGATGAGTCGAGCTGAAGTGAGTAGCGCAGTGAGAACAGCTACGATGAGTCGAGCTAGAGTGAGTAGCGCAGTGAGAATAGCTACGATGAGTCGAGCTGAAGTGAGTTGCGCGTTGTGTTGAGCTGTAGTGAGTCGATCTGAGGTAAGTTGAGTGGTTGGCTGTTTAATAGATCCTGGAAGGCTTGAATCCGCACTCAAAAATCGCGAACCACGTAGACGGGTCCTGAGCAGAAGAGTGGTGCTCTGAAGGACACCGCTGTTGCAGAGGAAGAGTTGCATGTCGTCGTCAGGTATGGTGAAGTCGAGCGGCGTGGAGATGGGCAAAAGGCACTGGCGTAAACGCGCCGGGGGCCACGGCAGTCCGAGAGCGTCGAGGGAACTGCGTGTGAAGGCGCTAGCTGCCAGCGTGCCAGGGGCCTCGGCAGTCCGTGAGAGTAGAACGAACTCCGTGAGTTAAAGGCGCCAGCTGCCAGCGTTCCAGGGGCCTCGGCAGTTCGTGAGGGCGTCGAACGACTGCGTGGGAAAGTGCTAGATGCCAGCATGCCAGGGGCCACAGCCGGTTGAGGAGTGAAGGGCGCTAGCATGTGCCAGGGGCCGCGGCAGTCCGTGAGAGTAGAACGAACTGCGTGTACTGTAGGCGCTGGCGCGTGATAGGGGCCGCGGCAGTCTGGTCCGTGAGTGAGTCGAGCAGACTGCATACTATAGGCGCTGGCGCGTGCCAGGGGGAGGCACAGAGGGCGCCTGGAGGAGGCACTGAAAGTGCCTGGAGGAGGCGCTGAAGGTGCCTGGAGGAGGCGCTGAATGTCCCTGGAGGAGGCGCAGAAGGCGCCTTGGGACGGGACACAGAGGGTGCCTGAAGGGGGCACAGAGGGTGCCTGGAGGGGGCACAGAGGGTGCCTGGAGGAGGCGCAGAAGGCGCCTGGAGGAGGACACAGAGGGTGCCTGGGGTAGGCGGGGGGAGAACCCTGAAGGTGGCAACTACGCCCACGGCGTAATGCTTCTCCCGACCTGAGACTCAGTCTCACGAACCCCAAGCGGTCGTGAGACTTATTGCCCTAGGAGAGGGTAGACGAATGGATCATTTCAGACCCAGGTCCACCGCTCTGGGAGAGAGTGCCCTTATAAACGGCACCGGTTTACAAGCCACCTTGAACCATAGCAACACTGCAGGGTCACCAATTGTAACATTTACGTGTTCGTGTGTGTGTGCAACAATGTGTAGAAGTGGACAACAGGAGGACATGGACGGAGAGTCAAAGATAAAAGAGTAACAAGAAAGGCAAACATTGAAGACGCACAAGACAGACAGGCAGACAAGTACAGTGACAATGAATATACACTTAACGAGTCTGTGCTTACAGCGCCACATTTTCTTTGTCTCACCGGAGGAGAGTACGCGACCGTTTCAGCGGTGGCTTGCTACAGGAGTCCCCGTCTGTGTGGGGGGGGGGGAGGGGGGCACAATTTCCCTCAGGGAGGACTCCCCTCCTGGCTGCCGACTTGAGAGGTGTCTTGATAACTACTCGAACCTCTTTCTTATCAATTTCTGCAGCATTCGCGGTCTTCGTTCTAATTTTCATTATGTGGAACACCATATCTCCTCCTCTAAACCTCACCTTCTCTTCCTCACCGAAACACAGGTCGCAGAGGCTACTGACAGCAATCTCTACTCTGTTCCCTCCTACTATCTCTACCCTAAATTTCAATCCAAAGCTGGATGTTGCGTCTACGTGCGCAACGACATCACTTGTTGTTCTCGTGCCCACGACCTTGACTCTTCAGAATTTTCCACCATCTGGCTAAGACTTCATTGTCATTCTATTACTAAATACATATGTGCTGTTTATCTCTCACTTAACTCTACTAACTATGTAAAATTCTTAGACTACTTGAACTCTAAAGTGCAGCACATCTTGACCCACTCTCCCTTCGCTGAAATCTCCATCTTGGGAGATTTCAATGTTCACCACCAGCTTTGGCTTTCATCCTCTTTCACAGACCAGCCTGGTGAACAAGCCTACAACTTTGCTTTCCTCAATGATCTAGCATTCTAGAGCAGTTGGTTCAGCATCCTACACGTATTTCCGACCGTGTTGGAGACAGGCCAACCTACTAGACCTCTTTCTTACCTTTAACCCTTCTGCGTACTCTGTCAAACTGTTCTCTCCGTTTTGCTCCTGTGATAACAACCTTATTTCTGTATCCTGTCCTATTGCTCCTGTACATCCTATGGACCCACGGAAGAGGCGATGTTCTTGGCATTTTGCTTCCGCTCGGTGGGACGAACTGAAGATTTACTTTTACAATTTCTCGTGAAATGATTACTGCTTCCAGGAGAAATACCCCATCTGTGTGTGCCCAGCGTATCACAGAGGTGATTGTCTCTGGAATGGAGGCACACATTCCACGTACTTTCTCTACTCCTTATGCTAAAAAGTTTTGGTTTAATTACGCTTGTTCTAGTGCTATCTGAGATAGAAAGGCAGCTCACAAAAGGTACCAGAGCCTTCGAACTCCCGCTAACCATGATCTTTACATATCCGCCCAGAATCGTGCCAAATCTATTCTTCGACTTACCAAAAACTCCTTTATCCATAGCAAATGTCAACACCTTGCTTTCTTTAATTATTCCAGAGGCTTCTGACACTTAGCCAAAAATATCTCCTCCAATTTCACTTCTTCCTCTTTCCCGCCTCTTAACCCAGACAGCAGCACTGCCGTCTCATCTATCTCTAAGGCTGAACTCTTCACTCAAACTTTTTTGTAACAACTCCACTCTGGACGATTCTGGGCATATTTCTCCTACTTATCCCCCCTCGGACTCCTTCATACCTGTCATTAAGATTCTTAAGAATGATGTTTTCTCTCTGGCCTCAACTCTCAGAAGGCTTATGGACTTGATGGCGTGCCTCCTATTGTCCTTAAAAACTGTGCTTCCGTGCTAGCACCCTGACTGCTCAAACCTTTTCGTCTCTCCTTTCAACGTCTACCTTTCCTTCCTTCTGGAAATACAGCCTGTGTCTAAGAAGGATGACAGTTCCAATTCCTCAAACTAACGTCCTATACCTTTACTTTTCTAAAGCTTTTGAAACAATCCTTAACTGGAAAGATTCAAAAGCACCGTTCCACTTCTAACCTTCTATCTTTCCATAACAAACTGTCCTGTCCACTCATACGCCGACGACTCCACTCTGCATTATTCAACTTCTTTTAGTAGAAGACCATCTCAACAGGAAGTACACGACTCCAGACTGGATGATGCAGAACGCTTAACCTCAGACCTTGCTATCATTTCCGATTGGGGCAGAAGGAACCTTGTGTCCTTCAATGCCTCAAAACTCAATTCTCCACCTATCAACTCGACACAATCTTCCAAACACCTATCCTGTTCTTCAACAACACTCAGCTGTCACCTTCTTCAACATAAAACATCCTCGGTCTATCCTTAACTCAAAATCTCAACTGGAAACTTCATATCTCCTTTCTTGCTAAATCTGCTTCTTCGAGGTTGGGCGTTCTGTATCGTCTCCGCCAGTTCTTCTCCCCCGCGCAGTTGCTATCCATATACAGGGGCCTTGTCCGCCGTCGTATGGAGTATGCATCTCACGTGTTGGGGGGTCCACTCACACAGCTCTTCTGGTCAGTGTGGAGTCTAAGGCTCTTCGTTTCATCAGCTCTCCTCCTCCTACTGATAGCCTTTTACCTCTTAAACTCCGCCGCGATGTTGCCTCTCTTTCTATCTTCTATCGATATTTCCACGCTGACTGCTCTCCTGAACTTGCTAACTGCATGCCACCCCCCTCATGCGGCCCCGCTGCACATGACTTTCTACTCATGCTCATCCCTACACTGTCCAAACCCCTTATGCAAGAGTTAACCAGCATCTTCACTCTTTCATCCCTCACGCTGGTAAACTCTGGAACAATCTTCCTTCATCTGTATTTCCTCCTGCCTACGACTTGAACTCTTTCGAGAGGAGGGTATCAGGACACCTCTCCTCCCGAAATTGATCTTTCTTTCGGCCACCTCTTTTAACTCTGTCTTGGGAGCAGCAGTGGCGGGCTTTTTGTTATTGTTTTCTTTTTTTTTGTGCCCTTGAGCTGCCTCCTTTGTTGTAAAACTACTGGCGATCTTCTCTTAACTGATTCTTGGTCATCCTCTTTTAGCAGCTTTAATGAAACTTTCTCAGTTGCGATAGACATATGAAGAGCCTTCGATAGAGTCTGGCACAAGTCTTTGCTTTCTAGACTGCCCTCTTTGGATTCTACCCTCTCTGTTCCTTTATCTTCTGTTTCCTTTCCAGTCGTTCTATCTCTGCCGTGGTAGACGGTCACTGTTCTGCCCCTCAACATCTCAACAGTGGTGTTCCACCCACCCACTCTCTTTCTCTTATTCCTCAATGCTCTGCTTTCCATAACAAACTGTCCTATCCACTCATACGCTGATGACTCCACTCTACATTATTCAACTTCTTTCAACAGAAGACCCTCTCAACAGGAATTACATGATTCCAGGCTGGAGGCTGCAGAACGCTTAACCTCAGACCTTACTATCATATCCGATTGGGGTAAAAGGGAACTTGTGTCCTTCAATGCCTCAAAAACCCAATTTCTCCACTTATCAACTCGACACAATCTTCCAAACACCTATCCCCTATTCTTCGACAACACTCAGCTGTCACCATCTTCAACACTTAACATCCTCGGTCTTAACTCAAAATCTTAACTGGAAACTTCACGTCTCCTCTCATTAAATCAGCTTCCGCGAGGCTGGGCGTTCTGTATCGCCTCTGCCAGTTCTTCTCCCCCGCACAGTTGCTATCCATATACAGAGTCCTTGTCCGCCCTCGTATGGAGTATGCCTCTCACGTGTGGGGGGCTCCACTCACACAGCTCTCTTGGACAGAGTGGAGTCTAAGGCTCTTCGTCTCATCAGCTCTCCTCCTCTTACTGATAGTCTTCTTCCTCTTAAATTCTGCGGGCATGCTGCCTCTCTTTCTATCTTCTATCGTTATTTCCAGACTGACTGCTCTTCTGAACTTGCTAACTGCATGCCTCTCCCCCTCCCGCGGCCACGCTGCACACGACTTTCTGCTAAAGCTCATCCCTTTACTGTCAAAATCCCTTACGCACGAGTTAACCAGCATCTTCACTCTTCCATCTCTCACGCTGGTAAACTCTGGAACAATCTTCCTTCATCTGTATTTCCTTCTGCCTACGACTTGAACTCTTTCAAGAGGAGGATATCAGGACACCTCTCCTCCCGAAACTTAACCCTCTTTCGGCCACCTCTTTGGATTCTTTTTAGGAGCAGTGAGTAACGGTCTTCTTTTTATTATTGTTTCCTTTTTTGTGCCCTTGAGCTGTGTCCTTTGTTGTAAAAAAAAAAAAGGCATGCTCATCGTAGAAACTGACATTTTTCGCACCATTGAAAAGATTAAAGTAAGCAAAGCTCCTGGTCCAGACAAAATTACCCCTAGGATCTTAAAAGAAATCAGACATCAAATTTGTACACCGCTCTCTATCATATTCAATAAATCTTTAACCCTAGAACTGTAACGTTTAATTTGACTAACGCAAAGAGTATAACGTGGGTCCGGCCGGACCCACTGTAGAAAATATTGGAAAAAAATACAAAAATCATAGTTCTTGACCTCCAAAGCTACAAATCTCTAAAAATATACATTCGTGAATAGTCATAGTATTTAAATCATTTTTTTTCTGCACACCTTTTTTTTGTAGTAAAAAAAAAATACTAGGTAACTAAAATTCCTCTTTCCTGGATGGATGGCCTTCATGAAGAACGATGGCAAGTCCTTATGCATAAAAAAAGTAAGATGCCTGTGTAGCAGTAACCCCTAGAAACCGTCATGTGCTCCTCCCGGTGACTCAAAGAAAATGGTGCAACAGCAGACTTAATGTTTTCGTTGTTGTGCTACGTGTCTCGTCCCGTCTCCATTGTTAACTTTTCTCGTTAATTGTTCTCTTATACATTTTGTACCATACACTGCTTCAATGTCATTTAAGCTACACAATATTCACATACACCAACACTTCAATGTCATTTGTTACAATATTCACATACACGCATATACACTGAACTCCTAACTAGCACGTATTTTATGTGTTTTGTTTGTCCAATGACTTGTGTATGTTTTTTATAATAAATAACCCTGCCGGGTATTGGTTTTTCCTTACCCGTGGACCGACTAGTACTTTGAGCACTCACTAAACACCAACAATTGGTGAACCTGCAGTGTTGCTATGGTCCACAGTGGCTTTTAACCTGTGTCGTTCAAGGGCACTTTTTCCCAGAGCGGTGGACCTGAGTCAGAACACCTGATTCATTCGTCTACTCTCTCCTGGGGCAATAAATCTCACCTCCAACCCTGGGGTTCGTGAGATAGAGCCTCAGGTCGAGAGAAGCATTACGCCCTTGAGCGTAGTTGCCACCTTCAGGGTTTCTCCTTCCCCCTCCTCCCCGGCACCCTCTGTGCCTCCCCCTTCAGGCACCTTCTGTGCCCCCTTCTGGCACCTTATGTGCCTCCTCCAGGCACCTTCTGTGTCCCCTTCAGGCAGATTATGTGCGCCCTCCCCTGCTGGTACAGGGGACGGAGACATGCAAACACAGTGCTACACAAGACTCAGAAGACACTCAAACACAGTGCGACACACTACCCACACATACAGTGCCACAAAGACTCAGTGAACACGCAACACAGTGTGACACTCCCACTGGATTACTCACCGCCCTGCGGATTACTCTCCGTCCTCTTGGATTACTCACCGCCCTTTTGGGTTACTCTACTCTCCTGTGGATTCCTTAAGTACAGTGCAGTGAGTTCCCATCAGCAGTTCAATGTAGTGAGTTCCCATCAACAGTTCAATGCAGTGAATTCTCATCAACATTTACATTGTCTCAATGTTACCTACTAAGCGTGCAGTGTTGTGTTACAGTGCCTTCTTGGACACTGGTTCGCTCCCCTGAGCCACTGAGGCCCCTGGCACGTGCCAACGCCTTCGGCATGCAAGCCGTTCGACTCTCCCACGGACTGCCGTGGCCCCTGGCACGTCCAGCGCCCTCACTCCTCACGACCTGCTTTGGCCCCTGGCACGCTGGCAGCCAGCGCCTTTGCACGCAGTTCGTTCAACGCTCTCACGGACTGCCGTGGCCCCTGGCATGTTTACGCCAGCTCTCTGCAAATCTGCTCCGCCGTTCGACTCCACTGAGTCGCACAGAATCTGCCTGAAGGGGACACAGAAGGTGCCTGAAGGAGGCACTGAAAGGTGCCTGAAGTGGCACAAGTGCCTGAAGGTGAGGGCGGTAACTCTTCCACTGCAACAGCGGTGTCCTTCAGAGCACCTCCATAATCTGCTCACAGGACCCGTCCATGTGGTTCGCGATTTGGGAGTGCGACTTAAAGACTCCCAGAATCAACTAACAAGCCAACCACCCAACTCAACACAGCTCAACTCAACGCAGCTCAATTCAACGCGCAACTCACCGCGCAACTTGCCGCGCAACTCAACGCGCAACTCAACGCGCAACTCAACGCAACTCACCGCAACGCAATGCAACTCACCGCAACGCAACTCCACCTCAACACAACTCACCGCGCACCGCAACACAACTCCACCGCAACGCAACGCAACTCAACGCAACATCGTCCGTGCCACAACAGGCCCGCACCAAGAAGATTTCGTTTCTCCTTCCTCGTCACTAGGGGGAAATATTTGCTGCAGTAACCCCTACAAACCGTCGTGCTCCTCCCGGTGACTCAAATAAAATGGTGCAACACCACAGACTTAATGTTTTCTTTGTTATGCTACGTGTCTCGTCCCGTCTCCATTGTTAACTTTTCTCGTTAATTGTTTATCTTCAACTGTATGTCCACGTTCTCCTATTGTTCTCTTATACACTTTGTACACCACATACACCAGTACTTCAATGTCTACACTCCACAACATTCACATACACGCCTATACACTTAACCACTTATTTTATGTGTTTTGTTTGTCCTAATGACTTGTGTATATTTTTGTAATAAAATAACCTTGACTGGTAATCGTTTTTCCTTTACCCGGGGACCAACTAGCAGTAGAACACTCACTAAACACCAACACCTGGAACAAATGAATATGACCAAGTATTCTACCTCTAATTTGGGATATTTTATATTTATAAAGTCACATGCATACATGTAAGATGTATATTTGCATAAAAAATGTATTTGAAAGAATATATATATATATATATATATATATATATATATATATATATATATATATATATATATATATATATATATATATATATTCATGAAGAAAATGCCTCCATAAATATCAATTTGCGTTTGGAATGGCGAGGTGACATGGAGAAGCTTCAAAGACCCGGCAATAGGTGATATGCACCTGTTATATTTTCTTCTACTGAGTCTTGGTGTTTCTGTTGTGTAACATTCATAATGCGTCGATGCCAATTACAACTTTTGGCACATCGTTGCGGCAGTCAGCAGGGAGGAGGGGCCTTATCAGAAGGGCATCTGGCAGCGGCTGTGGGTGTGGGCACTATGGATGTGATTTGAGCTTGGGTGGCAGTATTTTCACTTTCATAATAAATTGGTTTGATAGTGACATCATCACATAAATTGATGGTGTCCTCTGCTAAGATTTGTGCGATAACTTTTTGCTCAGTACAGTGTGACACGTTATCGTTTTTTTTCTCGCGATTTCCCTCTCTATCTAAAACTGAACAAATTATAATAGTTACAGATATGTAGATGATAACAACACTTTGATTAAAGATTAATAGTCTTCTAAACATAAACTTGAATTATTGCCTCTACGTCTCGTATTTTCATGTACACAAGCACTATCATAATAACTTTTTCTGTATGGAGTATCATGAGTAAGAATCAAATGATTGGAATCTGTGTGTCCGACTGGACCCACGCTACCTCCTACTTCGTGTCAGGAGCGTGCACAGTGAAGATGGCATATCCCTTCATCAAGCTCTGAGTGTCAAATGGTTAAACAGAACCACAACTCGCATACAGCTACCACTTTGGAAAAGAGCTTGAATAAAAAAAAGTAGAGACAGCGTGGGTCCACCCGGGCCCAGCGATACAGTTCTAGGGTTTTAACAGCTGGAAAAGTTCCGTCGGATTGGAAACTAACAAATGTCACACCAATTTTCAAAAAGGGGGACAAGTTCCATCCAGGAAACTGTCGACCAATTAGCCCGACATCGATTGTTTGTAAGTTAATGGAGTCTCATTCGCGACAATATGGTGAAATTCTTCGAAGAAAATAATATAATAAATAATTCGCAACATGGCTTCCGTAGTAAACGTTCGTGTTTAACTAACTTACTTGATTTTTTCATTATATTTTTGAAGTGTTCGATAAAAAACAGATCAGTAGATATCATATATCTGGATTTTCAAAAGGCATTTGATAAGGCTCCCCACAAACGGTTGCTCAGTAAACTATTGGCGCACGGTATCGCAGGTAACATTCACAATTGGATTGTGGACTGGCTCTCTGAGCGGAAACAGAGTATTTCTAAATGGTGTTTCATCTACCTGACTCGAT